>NC_057812.1:529843700-530047127 GCF_018294505.1 Triticum aestivum
AAACATTACTTTTACTACGGTTACCCTTTGCTACCATTAGCACTACTATCATATTACTTTGCTACTAAATACTTTTCTGCAGATACTAAGTTTCCAGGTGTGGTTGAATTGACAACTCAGCTGCTAATACTTGATAATATTCTTTGGCTCCCCTTGTGTGGAATCAATAAATTTGGGTTGAATACTTTACCCTTGAAAACTGTTGTGATCCCCTATACTTGTGGGTTATCAAGGACCAATGTTGCTGAACCTCCATGACAGATACTGGTCGGATGGTCTCTACGATCAAAAGTGATCGGAAAGGATGACCATGGGTTAAATTTTGGGGCGACTGGATCTATGGCATAAACATCCCTTAGTGCATGCTTGTTCTCCCGCTTGGGGATATGAGTGACATAGATCATGTTCACTATTTTTACCTCGGGGGGAATTTCTTTTGCCCCCCGGTGTTTGCTAAGTGAGGCTCTTCATCGTCGTCCTCGCTGGGCGGCCCCTTCCCTTTGTGTTCGGTGTTTAACTTAGCGTCATGTTTAAAAGACCCAACAATTTCTAATGGTATGGTTGGCAGGCTTGTCAGGGGTGCCATGGATCTGGCAAGGCCGATCTAGTATTCGGTCCAGACTAGATGCACCATCTTTGTTTCCTTTAAATGGTTTCTTTCGCTACCGAGTTTACAACCATTGAATCCGGCATTGACCGCCGTGTCTTCAGTATCTTCATTGTTGTTTTGACACTTGTGTTTATTGCGTCATGGCCTGCCATTGCCATCTCTGGCTTCGGAGGTGTCGGGGTCGCTGGTGCTATTGCATCTATGAGCTAGCCAGCTATCTTCTCCCACACAAAAGTGGGTCATAAGTGCAGTGAGAGCTGCCATGGACTTCGGCTTTTCTTGGTCGAGGTTTTGGGCGAGCAACTCATCACGGACGATGTGTTTAAAGGCCGCGAGGGCTTCAGCGTCCGGACAATCGACAATTTGGTTCTTTTTAATTAACAACCTGGTCCAGAATTTCCAGGCCGACTCTCCAGATTGCTAGACTATGTGACTAAGGTCATCAGCGTCTGGAGGCCGAACATAGGTGCCTTGGAAGTTGTTATCGGTGTCAAAATCGGCAGATCTCGGGTAGGGGGTCCCGAACTATGCGTCTAAGGATCGAAGGTAACAGGAGACATGGGACACAATGTTTACCCAGGTTCAGGCCCTCTTAATGGAGGTAATACCCTACGTCCTGCTTGATTGACTTCCATGAATATAGGGATTACAAGAGTTGATCTACCACGAGATCGTAATGGCTAAACTCTAGATATCTAGCTAGTATGATTATGATTGCCTCTACGGACTAAACCCTCCTGTTTATATAGACACCGGAGGGACCTACGGTTGTACAGAGTCAGTTTACAAAGGAAGGAATCTTCATATTCGAACGGCAAGCTTGCTTTCCATGTAAAGAGAGTCCCATTCGGACACGGGACGAAGTCTTCTGTCTTGTATCTTCACGGCCCATTAGTCCGGCCCACGTCACATAGCCCGGACGCCCAAGGACCCCTTAATCCAGGACTCTCTCAGTAGCCCCCGAACCAGACTTCAATGATGATGTGTCCGGTGCGCAGATTGTCTTCGGCATTGCAAGGCGGGTTCCTCCTCCGAATACTTCAAATCATCTGACCCGAAGAGTTATACTCGGCTTTTCATTTAATGTCATACCCTTCGGTTTCTGCGCCTCTGTTGCTTCTGCTTCCCCGTGTCAAGCTAATACAAAAGGTCAGAGTATTCTTTGCACATAACACCCCGGCCATGTAAAAAAGGCATCTATTTAAAGGGATTGGATCTCAGATGCCATTCCACACCAGGCAGAAAATCCTTAGAGCTTGCTAGGAGAAACCATTCAAACATGGCTAGCGCTCCCAGTTCCTCCTCCGGCCCTCATGGCTCTGAAAAAGGCGATTGGGAGGGATGTTCAGTATACCATGACCAGCTGGTTAAGCTCCAAACGCAGGGATTCCTTCGCCCCTCACCCCCCTGCGGATCTAGTCGCCGTTCAAGAAGGATTAACCTCTTTCACTAGCGAAGCCTTGGGGGAAAATTTCCCCAATCCATCCAGGGGAAACGAGTGTGCTTCGTCTCTTTTTTATTAAGAGGTGTCAGATTTCCAATCCATCCTTTCCTCCGGGGTCTCCTGGAGTACTACGACCTCCAACTGCACAATCTTACGCCGGCCTCTATCCTGCACATTGCTGGTTTCCTTGCTCTTTGCGAGCTATTCCTGGGCTGTGAGGCCCATTTTGAGTTATGGCGGAAGCTTTTCTACCTCGTCCCTCGTTCCCAAAAGGGATCTATATTCGAGGTGGGCGGCGTCGAGATATGGCGTATAGCCGGGACCGGATACCTGTCCGGTACACCGAAGAAGGTGTCCGAAGAGTGGCCCTTGGAGTGGTTTTATATTGAAGATGTCACTCTCCCCGACCCAGTTCGAATGGGCCTTCCCGGATTTTCCAGCGCTCCATTGAGGAAACTCCACAGCTGGCGCCCTCGGAGCCTCGAGGAGGAAGATAGTGCGGAAGTTCAATAATTAATGGGCAAGATAAAGACACTCACCTAGTACGGATTATCAATAATCGAGGTAATGGCGACTTCCATAGCGCGAGGTGTTCAGCCACTCCAATTCAAAGGGCTCCCTATGTGTCATTACAATGGGGAAGATGACGCCTCACGCTGCGGACGAAAGGGCCCGGACACCCCTACCGCCCTGGCCACAATATTGGCTGATCTGTACAAAGGGGAGAAAGAGGAATTTACTCATCTTAAGCACTGAAAGGGATTCTCCATGTACAATCCCCCTAACTGGGTAAGTTTTAATCCCACCACCTTACTCAATCCTCTCCTTGAGTCATGTTTAATTGACATTAACCCGTCCATGTTTAATTGGAATGGCGGAAGGTTATCGTGGGGATCCATAGCCCCACTCCACAGCCGGAGAACCATAACCAGGACCTTGATCCCGGAGTCGAAGAGGATCTGGACATATTTGTAGAGCTCAAGGAGGGAGTCTTCTACCAGGCGAGCTATGATGGCACAGAAGTGGCCATCATGGCCAATTACCCTAGCCTCCTTCCTTCCTCATATGTAATTAGTCAGGAGACATCTCCTCCGAAAGAGCTTCCTCATTATGCGTCACCCACTGCACTGTCTCGTGCTCCAAAGGGGAGGCGCTCGGCGTGCCCTGCTGCACCAGAAGCATCTCATAAGAGAGTGACGCCTATGTCGGGCTGGTCTTCGAAGAGGAAGGCAAATGACAACGCGACCGGGCCTTCATCAAAGAGGTATGGCTTCGAATATGGCCCCTGACAGTCACATCGAACTGTGACATTGTCTGCTATGTTTTATTGGGAAGAGTGGTCGTCGAACTATGTCCGGGGATCCTGCCGGTCGCGCCTCCACCAATCAGGTTCCAGACCCTTCCTCCAGGGTGGGGGCTGACACAGGAGTGACGCCGGATTGTCCTCCTTTAGAGGATTCGGATAATGTATCTGTGACAAACTCTGAAGTGGAGAGCGCCATGAATCATCGGCATAGAGGGCCGCCCTTCGCAACCCCAGCTTTACAAAAGAGGCGTTCAATGCCTTCAACTCAGCTGATGCGTACATCCGATTTGCTCGGGATGGGCTTGCCAGAGCCACTGACCAACATTTGAAAGATATGCGGGTAAGTATGCATTGTATAGATCTGGTAATCATATACCAGTAGCCCCCGAGACTTGAAGCAGTTGAAACAAATGATTTAAGGATCATTGCATAATCAGGCACTCACGCAGAAGAACAAAATGTTGTCTTATGAGCTGGAAAAGTGTCGGACCCAGCTAGCTGTTGCTACCACCGAACTGGAGAAATCCAAGGAGGCACCACCTGGTAATGTTCTCCTCCGTCTAGAAAAATATTAATCACATACCAGTAATATTAACACTGTTGTATTTCCCATGGTAGGATCTTTAGATCAGCTGAAAGAGGAACTGAAGGTCGCACAAGTGGGTAAGCATCAGGCCGAGAAGCAACCGGCCGCTGGCGAGCGTGTGTTGACACGGACTAGGGATGATAAGAACAAGTTGTAGGATTCCAACACCCTGCTAGGTGAAGAGCTAAAAGACGTGCGAGCCCAGCTAGTGGACGCCGTAAAAGAGAACAGGAAGCTACGGGGAGGCATATCCAGTATGCTTTTGAACTTACCTTCGTGTAGCATGGTAAAAAATGAGTTAACAGATTTATGTCTGCAGGTATGCTGACTGGCCGGCCCGAAGAGGAAATGTCCGGAGCTCAAGGCGATCTGCTGCAAGAGCTATCCCAAGTGCACGAGCGAGCTCGAAAAGCGACGTGGAGTGTTGCCAAGGCCTTATGGCCATCCAAATCCCCTCCAGGAAGTATGGAGGAGCTTGTGAAGCTATTCAAGAGAGCTCGGCGCTGCTTTAGATTATGGAAGATATCGGCTTGCCGGGAAGGCACACGAGAGGCCTGGGCCATGGTGAAAACGTGGTACACCTGACTTGATCCGAATCATATGGCCCGGGTCAGACCTCGGGGGTCAGATGGATAAGAGATTCCAGTGAGCTTGGTATATGACCAACTAAAGATAGCCGCCAAGTTTTCACAACAGGATTCTAAGCTAGCCAGCCTATTAGATGGTATAGAGGAAGAAGATTTTGAGTCCAAGTGACTATGTACTTCAATTGACAAATTTGTCCCTAGCCGAATTGTAAAACGATTGTCATAGCCGACCTTTTCGCTTCGACCTCTGGACCCGAAGGTGCAGAGTGTTTTCGAATACCGGACTGGCAATAAATACCGGGGCATGCGTGGAAACCAGGTGTAGGGGTCATAGTTGCTTGAATAGACAAGTTGTATTCAGCTAGCTATGTTATATTACTTATTGATTGTAAGAAACATCTTCCAGAGAAAATAGTTCTGTTAAGGGTTCATTTCCTTGGGTGAACATGTGTTAGTGTGCATGCCCAAATTGTGATTTAAAAAATCGCAGTATACATAATATCTGGGGGTTCGTGGTGCAACAACGGTAAAACGTCTTTAGTCTGCCGACCTATTATTCCCTTACGAACGCTAGCTTTCGGCTTCACCCAGTCTGAGGTACAAGTCCAGATGACCTGGCTGTGAAAATCATGGAGGTGCTCCATTTATGCCCTAGCCGAACAAATGGGAACGTAGGGCATAAGCACAGGAGCCAGGCAACCCAACTTGGCAAAAACTCAAGTCATAAAGGTGAATATAATGGCGAAGAAAAGGTATATATGATAAAAGGACACATATGTGGTGAGCTTGATGCTCGAAAAATGATAATAAGCTTATGTAAAAGAATCCCCCAGGTATTATGGGCATATATATTAAGGATGTTTACCTCATAAGTGTGCGGTCTAGCCGCACAAGAGCTATAAAGCTAAAGAAAAAAAATTAAAGAGGGAAAAAGAAAACGAACAACGAGTTCGGCTCTAGGCGTAGAATCTTTGGATTCTGGCAGCATTCCACGGGTTCGGCTCTAAGCGGTTATCCGATGCATCACGCAGACGGTACACACCTCCAGTGAGAACTTCATCTATAATGAAGGGACCTTCCCACTTGGGCTTGAGTTTGTCCTTTTTTTTCTGGCAAGCGTAGAACGAGTTCACCAACGTTATAAGTCTTGGTCCGTACTTCTCTGCTTTGGTATCTGTGAGCTTGTTGTTGATAGAATGTGGAGCGGGCTTTTGCAACGTCGTGCTCCTCCTCCAGGGCATCTAGACTGTCCTGCCGGTCAAGCTCGGCTTCTCTCTCTTCGTACATGCGCACTCGAGGTGAGCCATGAATGATGTCGCAGGGCAAAACAGGCTCTGCACCGTACACCATGAAGAATGATGTGTAACCGGTGGTGCGATTGGGTGTGGTCCGCAGCCCCCAGAGTACGGAGTCGAGCTCCTTGAGCCAGTGTTTGTCTGAATCTTTTAAAGACCGTACTAGTCTGGGCTTAATGCCGCTCATGATAAGACCATTAGCTCATTCGACTTGACTGTTTGTTTGGGGGTGATAGACGGAGGCATAATCGAGCTTGATGCCCATGTTAGCACACCATGCTTTCACTTCGTCGGCCATAAGGTTGGAGCCATTATCGGTGATGATGCTGTGTGGGACACCATAGCGGTGTACGACACCAGATATAAAGTCTATCACTGGTCTGGCTTTGGCCATTTTAACTGGTTTGGCCTCTATCCACTTAGTGAATTTATCTACCATGACCAGCTGATATTTTTTTCTTATGGCTTCCCCCTTTAAGGGGTCCGACCATATCAAGCCCCCAGGCCACAAAAGGCCAAGTAATGGGGATTGTTTGTAAGGAGGTAGGCGGCATGTGGCTTTAATTGGCGAAAAGATGGCATCCCACACAACGTTGGACAAGGTCCTATGCATCTTCTTGGGAAGTCGGCCAGAAGAAACCGGTACAGAAGGCTTTGCTTACAAGAGCCCGAGCCGCGGCGTGGTGACCACCAAGACCAGCATGAATTTCAGCCAGGAGTTGTCGCCCTTCTTCTTCGGAGATACATCTTTGAAGTATTACGATAGTGCTCTTCTTGTAGAGCACTCCTTCATGAACCTTGTATGCTTTCGAACGTCGAACGATGCATCGAGCCTCATTCTGATCCTCAGGGAGCTCTTGCCTATTAAGGTAGGCCAAGAAGGGTTCAGTCCATGGGGCAATTACTGCCATTATTAGATGGGTCGATCGTGTTATTTCGGTGGCTGAGCCCCTGATGATATCGGTATTGTGTTCAAAATCTTTTGGTATAACCGGATCCGGACTAGTGTTGCCGCACTCATCCTGCCACACCACGGATGGCTTGAAAAGCCTTTCTAAAAGACGTTAGGCGGGACGGGGTCACGCTTGGAGCCCATGCGAGCAAGGACATCCGCCGCTTGATTACTTTCTCGAGCCACATGATGAAACTCGAGTCCCTCGAACCGAGCTGATATTTTGAGTACGGCATTACGATAGGCAACCATCTTTGGATCTTTGGCGTTGAAGTCTCCGTTTATTTGGGATATTGCGTGCTTTGAGTCCCCGCGCACCTCCAGGTGTTGTATGCCCATGGAGACAGCCATCCGAAGACCGTGTAATAAGGCCTCGTATTCGGATGCATTATTGGAGTCTGTGTATAGTATTTGGAGCACGTACTGGACTGTGTCTCCTGTGGGGGACGTTAAGACAACGCCCGCTCCTAAACCGGCCAACATTTTAGAGCCATCGAAGTGCATGACCCAATTGGAATATGTATCGTACTCTTTAGGGAGTTTGGCCTCTGTCCATTCGGCGACGAAGTCAGCCAATACATGGGATTTAATGGCTCGGCGTGGTTTCTATGTTATATCAAATGGCAAGAGCTCAATGGCCCACTTGACAAACTGACCTGTAGCATCACGGTTGTTTATTATGCAATTGAGTGATACTTCGGAAGCCACCGTGATCGAGAACTCTTGGAAGTAGTGTCATAGCTTCCGGGATGCCATGAAGACCGCATATGTTATCTTTTGGTAATGAGGGTACCGGGATTTGCATGGTGTAAGGACAGTGGATACATAATATACCAGTTTCTGAAGTGGGAATTTATTTCCGTCCCCCTCTCGTTCAACGACGAGCACCGCACTCTCCACCTGGTGTATTTTTTTGACTATGTACTGCAAGGCAACAGCCTCACAGTGCTTTATTAGAAAAAAATAATAGGTCTACATAATTACAGAGAACCAGAAAGCAAAGAAAAGAAATACTTACAAGAGATCTATGAGAGAGAGGCTATCCAGGATACTAGGCTATCCTTATATTTACATTTGATTCTATGAGCTAATAAGGAAATATCATGTATGAAGTTCCTCCTCCAAGAAATGAAGGTAGGTCTCTCATTTCTAAAGATTTTACCATTCCGTTGAGTCCAGATGTTCCAAGTAGCAGTAAACACCACCTCTGTGAAGAAAGGATAACTAAAATCCCTCCTAGAAGCAAGAGCCATGTCATATGTATTCTGGTTGCATTGAGCATTCCAAGAAATCCCAAGGTAATTCCAAACCCTCTGGCTGAAGTTGCAAGCAAAGAAAATATGTGCATGACCCTCATGTGTAGCAGAGAGGCAAAGAACACACGTATCATCCTGGATGATCCAGTTCCTGCATTGCATCATATCCCTAGTGTTTAGACGGTCCATTAAAAGAAGCCATCCAAACACTTTAAACTTTAGCGTGCAAGCACACTTCCAAATCCATTTGAAGATGGGATCGACCACCAAATGGGAGAAGCAAGACTCATAATATATCTTCGATTTAAACTCCCTAGATTTGGATGGCCACTTCCATATGTCCTTACCCTCATCATTCAAGTTGACTAAAGTGAGCAAGTCTTGAAGCTGAGTTACTTCAGTATATGCTTCTTCCGACAGAAGCAGATGGAAGTGCTCCGAGATCTCTGGAAGCTCCAAAAGCTCTCTGACTATGATTGAGTCATCAATGACAAAAGAATGAAGCCTAGGGAATTGCTCGCACAAAAGGACCACATTATTACCCAGCTGCTAGCGATCAAGCCAAAATACCACCGTGTTGCCAGCATGCACTTGTGGGATGCCTAACTTGCAAAAGTTGATGTACAAGCTCATGACATCCCTCCACCAAAAAGAGCCACAACTCTGTGTGACCTGTGGCGGCGAAGCAGCATAATAAGTGTCCCAAATTAATGTGACCCAAGCCACGTCCAATATGTTAAAAAACTTGAAAAGATGCTTAAGTAACAAGGCTTCATTTTGGAGACCCAAATTAAGCACACCCAAACCACCACACTTCTTAGGTCTGCAGACCCGATCCCATGCAGCTAAGGATTGTCGAGGATTATCTGTGTTGCCTCTCCACAGACATTGATGCATGATTATCTCAATATGTTGCAAGATGCCCTTAGGGAGAGATAATGTGCACAGGAAATAGATTGGCATTGAACAAAGTACAGACTATAGCAGTTGCAGCCGACATCCTTGATTTAGCAAACAGGAGGAAGTAGACAGCCTTTGCTCAATACGATCCACAAGTGGCAGCAAATCATAGATCGTGGGTCTGGAAGTACCCATAGGTAGCCCTAGATATGTGAAAGGCATAGGTCCCACATCACAACCTAGTAGGTTGGCGACCCGAGCGCCCTCTTCATCAGTCATATTGATTGGAATAAGAGATGACTTACTGAAGTTGACGCGTAAACCAGTTGATGCTGCAAAGGTGGTGAGCATGTCCTTGAAAGCGATTAGCTGGTCATCAATTGCAGGGAAAATAATAAGTGTGTCATCCGCATATTGTACGATCGGGTAGTCATTGGAGTTTGTTGGGGTTGGTAAAGTGAGTATGTTTCTCGAGCACATCTCATTAACTATGGACTGAAGCAAATCCACTACAATGACAAATAATAGCGGAGATAGCGGGTCTCCTTGGCGTACACCAGATCTGCAAACAAAATGATTACCTGGCACACCATTTAAGAGAACAGAAGAAGAACCCGTGGACAAAATGCTATTAATCCAGCCAGTCCAACGAGCATCAAAACCCTTGCATTGTAGGATTCGGAGAATGGCCTCAAGCTCAATTGTATCAAAGGCCTTAGTGAAATCAAGCTTGAGGAGGATGATGGGTCGTTTAGATGCTTTGCATTGATGAATATATTCGAAACCAGGCTAGACAATCTTGGATAGAGCGAAAACAAAGAAAACCGTATTGGTTGCGGTGTATACATCTGAGAATCACCTTTTGTAGTTGATTGGCTAGCAGTTTAGTCAGAAACTTTAAACACGTGTTTGTCAAGGATATCGGCCTGAAATCACTAACCACTTTTGGACTTAGCTTCTTGGGGACCAAGGTGATTAAGGAATTATTAAGACATTCCAAATTACACCTCCCCTCATAAAATTCATTGACAAGTTGCATAAAATCCTCCTTGAGAATAGACCAGCACCTCTTTAAGAAAAGACATGTAAAGCCATCAGGGCCCGGAGCATGGTCGCACGACATGTTCTTAATTACAACATCAACCTCAGAATCCATGAACGACAAAGATAAATGTTCCAGACCGTCAACTCTCTGAATTAAATTGGGCAGATCAAAACCCATTTGTATTCCTTTTGCATGGCCCATAAGCTGATTGAAATCATACCAAAACATGCCCACCAACATTTGGTGATCAGAAACCACCTCACCCACCGAATTCTTGATTGAAGAAATCATACTCCTTCGGTATCTTTCAGTGGCCATAGCGTGAAATTTTTTAGAATTTTCCTCCCCAACCTTAATGCTTCTGATCGTGCAACGTTGTTTCCAATAAACATATTGCCAGTGCAGAATATCCTGCAGATGCAACTTAACTATTCGCCTGAAATTGAATTCAGGCCAACTTAATGGCCGGATCTCCTCCATCTCATCAAAGTACAGAATAACTTTGTTGCAATCAGAAATTAGCGCCTTAACTGTGGAGTGCTTTAAATGCCATTGTTTTAATGCATGTCTGAGCGCTTTGAACTTAGCGGATATCATTAAAGCAACTGTAGGTTTACGCGTCATGCTGCCCCAAACCTGTGCAACACACTCATTAAAGCCAGGTAAGTCAACCTAGTAATTTCGAAGCAAAAAACTTTAGCCTTGGGAATGGTCGTGGCAATTGTGACAACACAAGGAACATGATCTGATGTCGATCGCGCAAGCGGCAAGACTAAAGTGTTTGGATGATCCGAGGTCCAAGCAACCGAGGTGAAGAACCAGTCAATTTCTTCAAGAAGGGGCTGAGATTGCATATTCGACCAAGTGAATTGCCTTCCCTTAATTGGCAGCTCAACAAGACCCAAGTGACCTATGATTTCATTAAACAAAAAAATGTCATTGACATTACCACCAGGCAGGTTACGGTTTTCAAGTGACCTCATAAAGTTAAAATCTCCCAAAAGAAGCCATTTGTCATCCCAATTAATGTCCAGATTATATAACCACTACACAAACTCATCACGTGCAGGACTCTGACAAGGGCCATAAACGGTCACTAGCTTCCAAACTTCAGATGTATGTTTGGAAAGAAACTCTGCAATAATACCAAAAGGTTTGGCCTCAATTAACTTGCCCTCAAAAAAAGAAGAATTCCAAATAACAACCATACCAGCTGATGCACCGACCGAAGGCACATATGCAAAATTGTCAAAACGGCGAGGACAGAACTTTCTAATGAACCTATGATCAATATGCATGCACTTTGTTTCTTGTAGGCAAACCATTGAACAACCACTTTCATCAATTTTCTGTTTGACAGCAAGCTGTCGCGCTTCAGAATTAAGGCCACGCACATTCCAACATAGAACCTTCCATTCTTTAAACCTAGTCTTATTCATTACAAACCATAAGACGATGCAGCAAAAGTAGACCACACAATGATCCACATAGACCGGCTAAGCAAAGCAAAATGACAGAGTTCGAAACACAAAGACATAAATAAAGATAGATGACGTTTAAAGTGGTACGCCATGGACCAGAAAGCAGACATATGCACTCAATCATCAGAACTGTTGCTGCTGGTAGGTTGAGCCGGATTAGCAACAAGCTTATCCGCAGTGATCTTCTCTGGAGCAATGCACAGATGAGCCCCAATACGCTGAAGGTCAACAATGGCAGTTGGTGGAGGCACAGAAGCATCCTCATCAGACCTAGCCGACGTGGTCTTGCGTTTCTTCAGGGTGTGCGGAGACCTGTTCAAACCAGTAGATTTACTGGTGCCACTGCTTGGCAAACAGTAGCCATCCCGTAAGGCACTAAGACGTGCACTGCGAGGGACCTCAATCTCTACCAAGGCTGCAGATTTTCTCTTGCGTTCACGTTTCAAAGTGACCCTTGGTGCAGCAGTGAACTCAAAAGACTCAGTTATAGGTTCAGAAATATCATCAAAACATAGGGCCCGAGCAACTGGCTTTTTTGCTGGAGAAAGCAGGCGAGTACTGACACTTGAAGAAGCAGGCACAGGTGGCAGAACAAAGCTTAGATCATATCCATTAAAGGAAACATCCCAAGACTTGCTAGAAAGCAGAAGAGACCCAAATCCAGACATGAACATGAGCTTTGGGATTTCAGAAAAGCAGAGAGAGGGCATCATCTTCTGAAATGAGCGCTGCCACAACATGTCTGGAGGCAGGACAGGCCCAAAGACTGTGAGCATCTGTCCAATATGCAGGGGAGGCTGCAAGGGAGCCCCAGGTTGCTGAACAATGACAAAATCATCCACTGGCATGTTATTGACTGAATCATTTGAAACTTGCAGGACCATGGACTCTTGCGATTGCTCCACAACAACTTGATTTTCATCCACCATCTCCTGCTGCACATTGTGTGGCTCATCATGTGGGGCATCTTGGTGATGCGGCTCATGGTTATGCTCTGGTGGAGGTAACTCATCCCAGCCAATTTCAGGAAATTCAGGCATAACCCAGTTATGGTTATGAAACTGCAGGTGTCCAGGCAGAGGATGCGGGTTGCCATTAAAGGGCATAGGGTCCTCATCTACTGGCAGAATATCAGCAAAGTCTGCAGAAAAGATGTATATCGGAGCAGTCCAAGAAATGCGGGATCCCCCAAAGTCAGCAAACTCCCGATACACAACATCTTGAGGCACTAATGTGGTTGTAGGAAAAGATACATATGCCAGAGTACGAACAAGCAGAGGATCATCCAGGTGCCAGTGATGGAAACGGCCAAACGTATTGATAGCATCTGAAATAAACTGTGTGCACCTATAATCTAGAGGAATTCCAACAATCATGACCCAGCCCCTTTTAAAACCTTGGATAGCTCTATAGTGAATACCCTCATCATGCGGCACAAATCGAACAAATCTATCGTTGCCAAGATCAAATGGAGGATGATCTACAAGAGCTTGCCTAGCAAATGGGCTATTGAAACGGAAGAGCCCAACTCCTTGAATCCAAGGCTGAGCATCAAGAACAGCGCGCCCAAGATTGTGAACCACAAAATTACTGACCATATTTCTGAAGATGAGGGTTTCCTCAGGTAGAGGGGTAGGCTCGACAATGGCCGTGGCGTACTCTTCATGTCGTCGATTAGGAGCCACAGCCAGAGAGTAGAAGGTGCGCAGGAGTCGCCGCGGGCCACCGTCCATGATATCGAAACCATGCGGGACGAACGGCGTGGGGTCGAGCGCAAAGGTGGCCATTGCTGAATCCTGAGCAAGCTCTGCTGGCGAGGAGAGAGTCTTGGAGGATGGTGGCAAGCTGGGCAGCGACGATGATGGGGCTGGTGGTGCGGTGGGCGGCGGCGTAGAGGTAGGTGGCGGAGGCGTGCTAGGTGGTGGCTCTACAGGCAATGGTGGAAGCTATGGGGTGACAGGCGAGATAGGACTGGGCACAGACCCTAGGGTGGAAACCGAGGCAGCGAGCGAGTATATCTCCACTGACCGTTCCGGAGAAATCAAATTGGTTCATGGGACCCACCTGTAAGTTGGGGAAGGCGCAGAGTCGGAGCATCCCTTGGCTCTGTGGCCTGATCGAAAGCATTGACGGCATCTGACCTGGTTGGTGCACGAATTGGTATGGTGCAACATGGATAAATAGTTCTGGCACTTCCAAACGTTGAACACAATGTCGTCGATAAGATTATTAACCCTAGCGGAATCCCCAGCAGAGTCCATAATCAGTTGAGAATAATTTCCAGGCGAAGAAGGCACCTTATCCAAAAGCGGCACTGATGGTTGGGCCGCAACTTGGGCCATAGAAGCCGTGCAGGGAGGCAAATCACCATGTTGGGCCGGAGATCCATGATGGGCCTGAGGTTCCGGTGCAACTCAAACAGATGACACAACATCCTGCATGCCAGGTGATTGTACATTTTGCGTGTCATGCAACACATTGCGGAAGCCAGTTGGAGCTGTTCCAGAAATGACGGCAGTATTCTTGGCAGGGACGTTGATCATTCCGAAAGAGATGGGTGGCGTCGCCACCATCCACTTGAGATTGCTCGCCGGCGGCGATGTCAAGATCACCTTCTCAGAAGGGTTAACTTCATAGCCAGCCTCAGTAATCGCGTCAACAAGGAGCTGATCAGCCGGGTATCTATAGCCCTTACAAGCAGGGTACTGTTGGAACGTGGCAAAGGAGATTTTCTTCCTTGCTGAAGAACCCAATCTAAGAGAAGACTTTGATGGGGGTTCATGCATAGCAATGAAACCCAAAGTTGCATGCTTTTTAGAGGGACTAACCAGAATCCACTCAGCTAGATGTATAATAACATGGGTTCACCGGCGTTCGGCGCAGCCTGGATTCGGTGGCTTGCTAAAAGAGTTTTTATTTCTTCTAGTCCGGTCGTCGCCTCTGTACACGTCATGGCATTTCGGTCATTGCATATCATTTTCCTTTTTTCGAATACATAACAGGTTATTACTTACCTTGTTTTTCCTGGAGCGGCCTCTTCACCTGGCCCAGCTCCTCCTCGGCCTCCGCCAGTTTCTGATTCAGTCCGGAGACTTCGGTAGTATGCGAGGCTGCAGCCAACAGCGACGCGTGTGTTTACATGTCAGAAAATATAGTTAGTTTCCTGCAATAGGAGATTGATCCTCTGTCCGGCTTTTTCTTTCTGAACACCGGACAGTGACTCAGGGTCTATTGTCTATATTGGGATTTTCTCTTTTTCGCGTCGCTTACCTCAAAACCTGTTCAGCAGGCTGCTGCAGGCTTTAGTTAGTCTGCTCTTGGCGGACTGAACCCTTTCAATTACCGTGCCCATAAGGACACGGTGCTCATCCACAATAGAAGCGCCTCGCAGCGCTTCTAGCAGATTATCCGGTGCCCCTAGTTGGATAGGGGTCACCGGCGGAATAGGCAGCCCCCTTCTTTTAAAGGAGGTTGTGTGCTGGATTTTGGAGCCGCATCAGTCACCGGAATCGAGTCCGGCTTAGGGCCGAAGTGAATACGGCCCTCCCCACCAGTCTCCTTGGGGATTGATTCCCCCTGGTGTCCGGTGACGGGGGTTTCACCTTCTAGCACCTCCTGAGCCTCTCCCTCGTCTGGAACAGTCCTTCAGGATAGCACCTCCGCATCGTCCTTGGCATTGGGGGAGTGAGCGGCCGGCGGTGACTCGCTGGCCATCGCCTTGGAATCCGGCGAACCTCTTGACAAGGATTGCGGGGAGCTGTTGTGGGCCGGACTGCAATAACATAACCAATCATGTCAATGCAATAAGGAGGAGAAACATTATGGGCGGATATAAGTCTTAGCACTTACGATGCGGCCTGCGGCTTAGTGCAGGGGTGTTGCTCCGGACTGCTTTCAACGTCCCATGCGGAGCTGCCCATGAGTGGGCCTTTCCCCTTCTTGGGCGCCTCTGCCTCCAGAATGGTGGAGGCCACCCTCTTTTTCTTCCCCTCATCAGGGGGAGGGTTGTTTTCCTCCTCCTCCTCATCGTCGTCGCCATCGGCGACGGAGGATTGAGTCTTGTCTTCGGACTTTGTGTCCGAAGCACCCTTGCAGTGGGGGCCACTCCGGACCCCCTTGGCCTTCCCTATGGCCTTCTTCTCCGGCGCCTTGTAGAGCGCTAGCACTAGGATCTTCGCTAAATGCGGGATGACTGGTTCTTCAGGCAGCGGAGCCGGATATTGGATCCGCTTCGCCCTCTCCATCCAGTCCTGAAGAAACAATGACGATAAAAGCTTAGCCATCATCGTTGAAATAGGCAAGTAAGGGATGCAGTAAGAATAACATACCTTGTTGGTGAGGTGGTTAATGTCATGACCGCGTTCCGAATTTGTGGTCGGCGGTGTTTCGTTGCCTTTAAAAAGCAACCTCCAGCCTTCTTCGTGAGTGGTTTCAAAGAGCCTCTTCAGGGTATGGTGCTTCTTCGGATTGAACTCCCATAGAGGGCGGCTTCGGCTTTGGCATGGGAGAATCCGGCGAACTAGCATCACCTGGATTATATCTACGAGTTTGATATATTTATCCACCATGCTTTGAATGAGCGTTCGTAGCGCTGTCAGCTTGTCCTGCGAACACCAGTTCGGGCCCTTATCGACCCAGGAGGTGAGTCACATGGGAGCCCCAGAGTTGAATTTGGCAGTTGCGGCCCAGGTGGTGCCACGGGGTTCTGTGATATAGAACCAATGTTTCTGCCATTCTTTTACAGTCTCCACGAAAGTGCCTTTCGGCCAGGAGACATTGCCAAGCTTGCTCACCATGGCGCCTCCGCACTCCGCGTGCTGGCCATCCACCACCTTTGGCTTCGCATTGAAGACCTTGAACCACAGCCCGGAGTGGGGTTTGATGCGGAGGAAGGCCTCACACACGATGATGAACGCTGAGATGTTGAGGAGGGAGTTCGGGGATAGATCATGGAAGTCTATCCCGTAGTAGAACATCAGCCCACGGACGAAGGGGTGGAGTGGAAACCTTAACCCATGGAGGAAATGATGGATGAATACTACCCTCTCATCGGGCTTCGGTGTGGGAACGATTTGTCCCTGTGCCGGAAGGCGGTGGGCGATTCCCTTCGCCAAGTACCCGGCCGCCCGAAGCTCGGCGATGTCCTCCTCCTGGACAGAGGAGCCCATCCACTGACCTTGACCTCTGGATCCGGACATGGTTGAGTGCTTGCTCGAGATGGTGAAGATGAGAACTTGGGTGCTAGAGCTCAAGAATGGAAGGGCGTAGGAAGAGAGAAGGCATGGGTGAAGAAAAGGGATTCTTATCTCCTTATAAAGGCAGTAAATATTGGGCGCCTCCCCACTCGCCTTAAAATTCGCCTACTCCCAAGTGCTGTGTGAATGGCATAGTTGGGTTACCCACGCCCGTATTGATGAGAATCCCGTAATAAGGGACACGATCTCTGCTTTGACAAGACGTGCCAATGGCTACCGCGTCTCGAAACGTGGGGCGGCAGACAAAAATCGGTTCGAAATTATGACCGAACAGATGTGATGTCATGTTACGAAAAGTTGTCAGCAGATTGGACTCATGTAAAATATATTCTCTCTGCGGTTGTGTGTGCGGTGTGTGTTACAGGTCCGGACACGTCGATACGTCCGAAGACTATTTTGGAAATCGGAAGGAGGAACCCACCTTGCAATGTCGAAGACAGGCCTACATGCCCGATACCTTGTCATTGAAGCCACGTTCACGGGCTACAGAGGGAGTCTTGGACTAAGGGGTCCTCGGGCGTCCGGCCTGTTAGCCATGGGCCGGGCTGATGGGCTGTGAAGATACGAAGACCGGAGACTACACCCGTGTCCGGATGGGACCCTCCTTGGCGTGGAAGGCAAGCTTGGTGACTAAATATGTAGATTCCTTTCTTTGTAATTGACCTTGTGTAATCCCAGATCCTCCCGGTGTCTATATAAACCAGAGGACATAGTCTGGAGGGGAGAGACATCATCATAACTATACAAGCTAGGCCTCTAGGGTATTACCTCTTGTGATACTCATATTCATCAAGATCAATCAAGCAGAACGTAGGGTATTACCTCCATAGAGAGGGCCTGAACCTGGGCAAAACAGTGTCCCCTGTCTCCTGTTACCATCGACCTTAGACGCACAGTTCAGGACCCCCTACCGGAGATCCGCCGGTTTTGACACTAATAATCAGTGCGTTGGAGCAGGCGATATAATGGCAATGCTTTTTCTCCTAATCTGGAGATAAAGCGGCTTAAACCTGCCACGCATCCGGCTAGTTTTTGGACCTGTTTGAGGTCTGTTGGTATAGCCAATTGTGACAAAGCTCGGATTTTGGCTGGGTTTGGCTCAATTCCTCTATTGGAAACGATGAAGCCCAGCAGTTTTCCGGCGGGGACGCCGAAGACACACTTTTTTGGATTGAGCTTGATGTCATATGTACGAAGGTTGTCGAATGTGAGATGTAGGTCATCTACTAGTGACTCAACGTGCTTAGTTTTGATGACGACGTCATCCACATATGCTTCGACCGTCTTGCCGATTTGTTTCTCCAAGCATGTTTGAATCATGCATTGGTAGGTGGCACCGGCGTTTTTTAGCCCGAAGGCCATAGTGTTGAAGCATAAAGGCTCGTATGGAGTAATGAATGTCGTTGCGGCTTGATCAGACTCCTTCGTTTTGACTTGATGGTATCCGGAGTATGCGTCGAGGAAACACAGTGAGTGGTGTCCTGCAGTAGCATCAATGAGTTGATCAATGCAGGGGAGGGGGAAGGGATCCTTAGGGCAGGCCTTGTTGAGGTCTTTGAAATCGACGCACATGCGCCAAGATTTATCCTTCTTTGGTACCATCACCAGGTTTGCTAGCCAGTCCAGGTGTTTTATTTCTCTGATGAACCCGACCTCAATTAACTTGGCTAGCTCCTACCCCATAGCTTGTAGTTTGGGTTTGGAAAAGCGCCGCAGTGTTTGCTTGACCGGCTTGTATCCCTTTAATATATTGGGGTTGTGTTCGGCCAATCTGCATGGGATTCCTGGCATATCAGAGGGGTGCCAGGCGAATATGCCCCAGTTCTCATGCAGGAACACGCGTAATGCAGCGTCGACCATCGGGTCCAGCTGTGCTCCGATGGAAGCTGTCTTCTTGGGGTCCGTCGGGTGAACCTGAAATTTGACTATTTCGTCCGCTGGTTTGAAGGAGGTGGATTTGGGCCGCTTATCAAGGATTACGTCATCCGTATCCACCGTGGAGCATAGTGCGGTTAACTCTTCGGCTGCAAGGGCCTCGGATAGTGCTTCGAGGGCTAGGGATGTGGTTTTGTTTTCAGCACGGAGCGCTATGTCCGGATCACTAGCGATAGTGATAATACCATTTAGCCCGGGCATCTTGAGCTTCATATACCCGTAGCGAGGTATGTCTTGAAAGTGCGTGAATGCGTCTCGCCCCAACAGGGCGTGATATCCATTGTTGAAAGGGGCCACTTGGAAGGTTATCTCCTCAAACCGACAGTTCTCCAGCGTGCCGAATACCACGTCGACTTTAATTTTTCCCGCGCATCTTGCTTCCTGATTGGGAATGATTCCTCGAAAGGTCGTATTACTTTGCTCTCCATTTGCATTTTATTGAGCGTGTCCTCGTAGATGAGGTTCAGCCCGATGCCACCATCCATGAGTACTTTAGCGAGCCGAAAGCTATCCACAATTGGATTGAGAACCAAGGCAGATGGTGTTTGGACTGACCAAAAGTTTGGTTCATCCTCGGCATTAAAATTTATGGCCGTGTCGTTTTAGGGATTTATTGTTGCGACTTGGCAGACTTCGGCAAGGTCACGAAGTGCCCTCTTGCACCGATTGTTTGAAGCGAAAGTATCGAAGACCTTCAATACTCTGAGGTTGTTGTCTTCCGGAGCGTACTGCTCTGAGGTGTTTTTGGTGAGGATATCCTCGCCGCTCTTGGCCACTTGCCGGAGTATCCAACATGCTCTGAGGTTGTGGGTTGGTTCGGTATCCGGTGTTGTGTGTATTTTGCATGGCTTATCAAGCCATCCCTCAAGGATGGTTCCACGTCCCGTAATGGGTTTAATTTTCTTGCCCACGGGGTCAGGTGCTCTGCGAGGTTGCATCCTTTTTGCCCAATAGGGGGGTGGCGTGAAGGCCGATGGTTCCCAACGAGCTGTCTGAGTTTTCTAGGCGCTTTCCATTGCGCAGTATTTATGTACTATGGTTGCCAAGTCAGCGAAGTGTAGTATGCGACGGCGGTTGAGGGCGTTGAGGATTTCTTCATCCGCGCAATTATTGCAGAATAGTGAAATCACGTCCTCATCGCGGCAATCTTTAATCTTGTTCTTGACAAGGAGCAATCTGGCCCAAAATTGATGAACTGTTTCCTGAGGCTGCTCTCGTATGTGCATGAGGTCGCACATATCCGAGGGACATGAATTGCTTGTCGAATATTGCTTGTGGTGGGTGGGTGGCATTAAATCCGAACCCTGACCCAATGTGGAGTCCAGAGTTTGAGAAACTTCTGAGTTTATTAGTTCGGGCTTCGGGGTGTCCAATGATTCTTTCGGCTCAACGCCCGATTCTAAGTTTGGAGGACTAGAAGTGTCACTCCGCAGACGGGTATCCGTCTCTCCGAGTTCGGAAATCCGAACGTAGCTTGTTTTCAGCATAGGGGAAGAGTTATTGGTTTGCTCCTCTACGACCGCTATCTGATGGGTGATCGACGAAGATTGCTTTCTCTCTGATCGGGTTTAAGCCCAATCTGATCATAGTCTATAGTGACCCCCAGGGCGGCGATACGATCCAGGAGTTCATTTAAAGATGACAAATCTGTAGTATCCATCCGTTTGGAGTATTCGGGGTCAACATGGAAACGATTTTCGATGACTTGGGAAGTCATCATCGGCTTAAAGGACAAACGGGCGGCCATGGTAAAGCTGCCCAGCCAGAGGGTTTGGCCTGAGGCCAGGGCTTCTCCAGAAGCGATACTATCCTTCATAACAAGGCGAGACATCAATTCTATTGTCCACGCCATAGAGGAACTCTCAGCAAAAGCACCAATGTCGGTGTCAAAACCGGCACATCTCGGGTAGGGGGTCCCGAACTGTGCATCTAAGGATCGAAGGTAACATGAGATAGGGGACATCATGTTTACCCAGGTTCAGGCCCTCTTGGTGGAGGTAATATCCTACGTCCTGCTTGATTGACTTCCATGAATATAGGGATTACAAGAGTTGATCTACCACGAGATCGTAATGGCTAAACCCTAGATGTCTAGCTAGTATGATTATGATTGCCTCGATAGACTAAATCATCCGGTTTATATAGACACCGAAGGGACCTAGGGTTGTACAGAGTCAGTTTACAGAGGAAGGAATCTTCATATTCGATCGCCAAGCTTGCTTTCCACGTAAAGGAGATTCCCATCCGGACATGGGACGAAGTCTTCTGTCTTGTATCTTTAGGGCCCATTAGTCCAGCCCACGTCACATAGCCCGGACGCCCGAGGACCCCTTAATCCAGGACTCCCTAAGTTATCTCTAAAGGCATCCTCATGATCTTCCCAGCTACCAATAGAGTTTTCTGGGAGGCTGTTTAACCCGTGTCGTGTTGGTCCCTTGAGTTTTAGGGGGGGGGGGGTACTTGATGGCATGGAGATCGTCACCGCGAACCATGTGAATGTGGAGAAGAAAATCTTCGATCCATACTACGGTATCCGTCGTACCATCGCATGATTCAATTTTCACGGGTTTAAACCGTTATGGGAAATGATGCTCCATTACCTCATTAGTGAAGCATAAGGGGTGTGCAGCGCCTCCATATTGGGCGACGTCGCGATGTAGTTTGGATGAAGTCTGTATGCGGTTTTTGGCCCTCGTGAGGTTATGCCTGTCAGGCCAAGCTTGACGCTCATCTTCTCATGTTGGGATGCGCCCCTTGATCCGTAGATTGATCTTGTTTGGACTGCTCTATTATTCAGGTCTTGTCATAGATCGTAGGTGTATCCTGGAGCCGCTATCTCTGTGCCCTTACGGCGAGGTGGTGCAGGTTGATGTTCAGCATAGGTGGTCGCTTTATCTCGTCCACGTGGTGGCCGGTTTGGTTCATCAGCATGGTTATGTCTTGGCGGTATGGGCTTGATGGCCTCATCATTGAATTGTGGCAGTAGCCGGCGCTTCGGATAAGTTTTTGTTGGGCATTGAAAGCCATATTCTTCGGCAGCTAGGACCTGAGTCCGTCTGCCGTTGAGCATATCCTGTTTGTCTTGGAGCTGTTGTTGCTTCTTTTTTAGGCTTCTTGTAGTGGCGATTAGTTGGCGCTTAAAGCGCTCCTGCTCGAGGGGTTCCTCTGGCATGATAAGGTCTTTGTAGCCAAGGCTGACATCATCCTCGAAGAGCGGTAGATAATTACTATCCTCCGACTCCTAGTTCCCAACCGGATCATCGGTGTTAACCTACCCCTCCGCCACATCATCATGTTCGGATGTGGTCTCGACGGGGGCTTCGGGGTCTTCACCATCCTCTCGAGTGTTATCGTCTCCGGTGCTGGTGTTGCTGTCTTTCTCACGACGCGATTTTGAGTGGTGTCGCTGGCGTCGACGCTTTCGAGGTGCCTCAGCAGGTTTGTCCTCAACCGGATCCTTCCTATCGTCATTGTCATCCTCTTTGGGTGTGTCCACCATATACACGTCGTATGTGGAAGTGGCCATCCAATGTCTAGTAATCAGCGGGTCTTGACCTTGTTCATCTCCGGCATCGTCGTCCATGCCGTCGATATCTACAGAGGCGTAGTCCAGCATGTCGGTTAAATCTTCGACTGTGGATATGAAGTGGGTGGTGGGTGGGACGTAAAATTCCCCACTCTCAGCCCCTTGTCCGGGCTGGGTGTAGTTCAGAAGTGATTCCTCTGTAATGGCGAGGGATCACATTAGGTCCAGAGCTGCAATTAATAGCGAGGTTTGTACAGGGAAACAAGAGTCCGTGAGGTTGTCCAGGGCGAAGGCCTCCTGGCCATGCTTTCTTGGCATGGACTTCGAGGGTTCGAATTCTGAATCCAGGGGCGAGGCCTGCCTTTCAATGATAGGGGGAACCCGGTCTAATCCTGAATTCGCCGTGGACATAATCACCTTCGGATTCTCAATAGTACAGTTTGCAGGAGAGAGTCCGGTGGGCTCCAAACTCCCATCTTTGGACCTGGTGGTTTGCTCCAGATCTGAGGCCAGAGTAGTGGTCGGGGTCGCGAACCCTTCGAAGATCAAGTCTCCTCGGATATCAACGACATATTTTAGGTTCTCGAAACTGATCTGATGACCAGGGGCGTAGCTGTCGATCTGTTTGAGGTGGCCTATCGAGTTGGCATGCAAAACGAAGCCAGCAAATACAAAAATCTGGCCGGGGAGAAAAGCTTCCTTGGAAATGGCATCATTGAAGGTGATCGAACAAGCCATCGAGCCTTCTGTTGACGACACAATGGAACTCTCAGTGAAAGCACCAATGTCGGTGTCAAAACTGGCGGATCTCGGGTAGGGGGTCCCGAACAGTGCATCTGAGGATCGAAGGTAATAGGAGGCAGGGGACATGATGTTTACCCAGGTTCGGGCCCTCTTAATGGAGATAATACCCTACTTCTTGCTTGATTGACTTTGATAAGTATAGGGGTTACAAGAGTTTATCTACCTCGAGATCGTAGTGGCTAAACCCTAGATATCTAGCCTGTATGATTTGTCCTAACTTCTACGGACTAAACCCTCTGGTTTATATAAACAGTGGAGGGACCTAGGGTTGTACAGAGTCGGTTTACAGAGAAAGGAAAATACAGATCCGGACGCCAAGCATGCCATCCACGCAAAGGAGAGTCCCATCCGGACGCGGGGGAAGGCCTCCTATCTTGTATATTTGCGGCCCATTAGTCCGGCCCAAGGCAGATAAGCCAGATCCCCGAGGACCCCATAATCCAGGACTCCCTCAGTAGCCCCTGAACTAGGCTTCCATGACGATCTGTCAGGCGTGCAGATTGTCTTCGGCATTGCAAGGAAGGTTCCTCCTCCGAATACTCCAAAGCAGTTGAACAAAAGAATTGTATCCGGCTTTGTATAACAGCTACAACCCTAAACTACAAGGGCAAAATACTTAAACAAAAATAAGTCATGTCCACTGACAGCTTTTTCGGCAAGATATTATGCCTGGCCTTATGATTATTCCAAACCGTTCTCAGCCTCCCGCCTCGTGTTTCGACTCGCGGCCTCCATTGACACATCTTGTCAAAGCAGAGATCATGCCCCCTCATTGTGGGATTCTCATCAATACATGTTTGGGTAACCCAACCGTGCCATTCACACGGCCCCTCAAGAATAGGGAAATATTAAGGCTAGTGGGGGAGCATTTGATATTCATTGCCCATATAAACAGATAAAGATCCATCCTTTCACCCCCACACCTTCTTCCTTCCTTAACCTCTCCGCCCTCGAGCTCCAGCACCCAAGCTTCCAATCTTTTTCACCACCCAACCTTCCCAACCATGGCCGGATCCAGCTCGCAAGGCAAGTGGGTGGCTTCCTTCATTACGGAGAAGAACATCAAAGAGCTCTGGGAGGCCGGGTACCTAGCGACGTACATCGTGCACAAGCTCCCCTCAAAAGAACAAGCCATCCCTACTCCGGATCCTAGTGAGAGAGTGGTATTCATCGCCCACTTCCTCCGTGAACTAGGGTTTCCTTTCCATCCTCTCGTCTGTGGCCTCATGTTCTATTATGGGCTGGATTTCCATGACCTAGCCCCAAATTCCTTCCTCCATATCTCTGCGTTTATCATCGTGTGCGAGGCGCTCCTCTGCATCCCCCCACTTCGGCCTATAGCTCAAGGTTTTTAATGTGAAGCCGAAAGTGGTCGACGGGCAGCATGCAGACTGTGGCGGGGCCATGGTGAGCAAGCTCACCAACATCACCTGGCCCAAAGTGGCTTTTGTGGATACCGTCAAGATATGGCAACATGAGTGGTTCTATATCACTGAACCTAGGGGTGCCACCTGGGCGGCCACTCCTGAGTTTAGATCTGGACCCCCAATGTGGCTTGCGTCATGGGTCTACAAGGGCCTGGACTGGGCATCCACTGACGAAGTGATGATGCTACAAAAGCGCATCAAAAATATGATAGAGAAGAACACCACCCTCACCGATGTGATTCAGGGGATGCTTTTCCACCAGATTCTCCCCTGCCAGCGTCGACCTCTCCATATGTGGGAGTTCAATCCGGAGGATCCGTGGACCCTATAGTGATTCTTCGGCACGACGCATGAAGATATCTGGAAGCTGCTCTTCAAGGCCCAGAAGTTGTGGCCAGAGACGAACGATGACATAGGCCTCGACTGCGCTCATCCGGCCACACGAGTATGTTTTCTAGCTTCCGAGTACAACTTTGGTTGGTACATCCAATGGTGTGCTAAACCTTGCATCCTTTAATTAGGGCTGGACAAAGAAGGCAGAGCAGATACAATGTCTAGCTGTGCTACCCGAAGACCCAGCTATTCCTATGCTAACGAGGATGCTGGTCCCGCGCCATACCAGGTGCCGGAGAAGAAGACCAAGAAGAAGGGCAAGGAGGCCAAAAGTGGCCTTCATCGAGGAGGTACCTCGGATGCTGTGTCCGGAGATGCTGGAGCTCCCTCCTCCCACGAGAGAGATGAAGACGAGGAGGTCGGTGAATTGAAGGAGGAAAATTCCATCCTCAAGTGTAAGCCAAGGAAGAAATACATGATCCCTTCCACACCACCACCACCTTCTTATTCATCAACAAAAGAGAATTGAGTATCGGGTATGGGCACTCCCCTTGGCTTCCTCCAAGCTTGGGGGAGGTGCCCAGTATCGTATCATCCCCACTATCTTTTGCCTTTACTTATTTTAGTTCGATCCATAGTTATCTTTTGCTTTAGATGAATAAAAGTTTAGTTTGATTCTTTCTTTTCAAGAGTTTGCTTAGTGATCTATACTTGTAATCGTGTGCGAGATATATAATAAAGTTTAGTTTGATTTTTTGCTTTCTTTACTTTAATGTTGCAATAAAAATAAAGGAAATAAATAAAATAAAGGTAATAGATGAAAAAGATCATATGCTAATCTTATGGTAGGTGATGACACCACATTAGGAAAAGTATAAGTAGAAAATTTTGTTAGAGATTGACAAACATATCATTAGTCAATGATGCAACTCATGAAATGATTAATAAGGGAAGAGAAGATTCACATATAAATATACTATCCTAGAAATCTTTTGTGATTGTGAGCCCTCATCAAAATATTATATGCCAAATTTTTTGACATTGGACAAGGAAGACAACCTAATGATTCATGTTTGTTCATATTCACATAGAAGTCATATTGTCATAGATCCTTTAACATGTGGTGCTTGCCCCCTACATTTTCTAGCCAAAAATTCCACACTAAGTAGAGATACTACTTATGCATCCAAAAACCCTTAAACCCAAATCTTATTTTCAAGAGTCCACCATACCTACCTAGGGATTGAGCAAGACCCCTCAAGTAAGTTGTCGTGGGTGCAAAAGGCAATAAAAATTAGTTCTAGAAGTGTGAGATCATTTAGTGTAATAGAAAATTGAGCGTTGCACGAACTTGTGATGGTGAAGAATAAAAGCGACAGACTACATAATAAAAGTTGCTATCACAAGGGGCAATGTAGCATGATGTTCTTTTGCATTAAGGGGTTGAAAGTGCAACTATCCCTGGGTGGTTTTGGTAATTCCTAACAACATATAGCTAATTGAGCTAATGCTATTTTCAGATAAATATTTCAGGAAAGCTTAATGATTGGCATGGCATGGATTAGAAAGTGGACCCTCAAAATGCTAAGGACAAAAGATTGGCTCAAGCTCAAAGTACAAGACTCTACATTTTACTTTTAGTGATCCAAGATCACATTGAGTCCATAGGAAAAGCCAATACTATTAAAAGGGGGTGAGGTGTTGCTTAATGAGTTACTTGCTCAAAATGCTTAGTGATATGCTCCAAAAACCCTCAATATATTCATTTGTCATTTTATTGTGTGAGCATGTTGGATGGATATTTTACTCATTTGAGGACACCCATTTGTTGCTTTGATTGTTTGGCTTTTTCTCTTTTGCCAAATGGATGGATAACAATGCCTAAGAACTCCCTCTAGCTATCTATACTTTTCTTGTCTCAAACTCTATTCATGCTACATCCCAAAGTTTGATCAAGTCAGATTCGAACCACTCTGTGTTAGGAGCACTTGGAGTCCCCGATTCGTCATACACTTAAACTTCCAAAACCTCTTTGTGTATTTCGGTATGACCGAGTCATCCATTTCGGTCACACCAAGATCACTAAGTTGATCTAGGTTTTCAATCTCGGTGCAACGAATTTGAACTTTTCGGTCACACCGAGTTGCAGTAACCACTTGCGATTCTGCATCTCGGTGCCACTGAGTTGTTCCACTCGGTCACACTGATAGGGTTGGGATATATAAACCCATGGGTGAGATTTTGGAAATTTCTTCGCAACATCTCAGCCCGCGCGTATCCTGCTCTGCCGCCTCGGGTCTCCGGATCGTCTTCTCGCTGCTAGCGACCTTTCGCCGCTGGTTTCCATCACTGTCAATAGAATTCTGCCCCTCCATTTCCGCCGTAGCAAACTCCGCGGAACTAGGGTACGAGTTCGATCCTTTGTGCTATTCTTTTAACTCTGATTCGTAGCGCATTGCTCTGCCATGATCATCACTACGTATGCAAACACTCTATCCATTGAAAACATCTTTAGGTTAGATTTGATTTGAAGATTTAGGTTTAGGTCTCCGCCAAACTCATCTCGGACCGACTGAATTGTAGAAATCGGTCTCACTGATTTGGCTTAGGCCATTCCACTTGCACTTTCGGTCTGACCGAAAACTGCAAATCGATGTGACCGAGTTTGATTCTTTGTGAAACCCTAGCAGTCTCGGTGCCACCGAAATGTGACTCGGTCTGACCGAGTTCACTAGTTCAGGTTCCAAAAGCTGCTTCGGTATCACCGAATTTACAAATTGGTAGCTCCGAAATGCTTTCTGTGGAGAACTAAAACAAAGATTTTGAGTCATCTATTTTACAAAAACTCTGCACTTTGTGATGCTCATCCACTCTACCTCATCTATATCTATTCACATGCTCTAATGTCAGTAAGTTTGCAGAGATGTCTGATCAAAGTGCCAGGGTCTGAGGAACATGTGCAGATGAGTGAGGGTCAGATCCCTCCAGCACTTCTGATGATGGCAGCAGGAGCACACCAAGTAACTTGCCCAAAGCAGCCACAAGGTCAAGGAAGAAGAAAACCTCAGATTCTGAAGATGAGGACTATGTGGCTACCGAGGAGGAAGTCAACTCCAAGAAGAAGGTGCTGAAGAAGGAATATGGCATAGCTGCAACAACTAAGCCTAGCTTGCACAAGAAGGCCCCTGCCCAGAGGGTGCCAACCTTAAAGGTTAGAGCCTCAACCGTTGAAACCTCCAAGCCAACTGGAGAGGCTGTTGGAGAAGGAAAGAAGAGGAAGAAAAGGGTCAAGAAGACCACTGCCAGAGTGCTTGGTAGATCCTCCATTATGAGAGATCCAGAAGAAGAGGAAGAGGAAGAGGATGATGCACTAGCACCCAAAGCTCAGAAGTTTATGGGAGATGCTATAAACATAGGGGCTGCTCCATCTAAGCACAAGTTTGCTCCCAAAGCTCTAGCTCAGAAGCCCAATAAACCCAAGAGGAACAAGGCCCCAGTGCCTCAAGCTGAAGAAGAGGAAGATGATTCACTTGTTTTGAGTAAGTTGAAGCCCAAAATTCCTGACCATAATGATGCTCATCTAGTAGCTGAAGACATGCACATCAGGAAAGATGCAGGACTGAGATTGTGGAGAGAGTCCCTATGCTGTTAGGAGGAGGACTGCAGTTGACTACAGGTTCCACACAAAAGAACAACAAGACTTCTATGAGACAATTTTGCTCGACAAGAAGCCCATTGTTTGTGACATGAGATAGGTTGATTGGGAATACATCAAGGAGAATTAAGATCACTTCCCAGGAGTACATGACAGCTTCAAAGCATGTGGAGTAGATGAGTTTGTTGTACAGAAGCTGACAAAATGGATTGCTGAGCTGATCACGCAGTTTTACTCCACTACTCACTTTTACACAGATGGGAAGATCACATGGATGTCCGAAGGTACTAGGTACCAATCCACTGTTGAAGAATGGGCCAAGCTAATCAATGCCCTAGAGGAACATGAGGATGACTTGGATGTGTATGCCAAGAAGAAGAAAGACCACAACTCCATGGAAAACATGTACAAAGAGATCCCAGATAAAGCATTGGAGACTCACAAGCTTGGATCTGTACATTTCTGTTGTCTGGTCTGCCTACCGTCAACTGGATCTTAAGGCACACATTGCTACCCAAGTCAGGAGATCACAAGATGATCAGAGGACACTCCATCAACATGTTGCAAATCTTTGATGTCCCTCATAAGTTCAAGGTTATGAGTTTGATTATAGAAACAATCAAGAGGACAGCTGCTAACCAGAAGAGAAGCTGGGGGTATGCTCCACAAATTCAGGAGCTCATCAATTCTAAGAAGGGCACAGGAACATACTTTTTGTACAACGAGCATCTACCCTGATATCCTGAATTTGAAGACAACATAGTAGTGATGAATGAGGAGGAACCATCATCAGCTCAAGCACAAGAGAAGAGAGCCAAAGCTAAGGTAGAGAAAGTTGCAAGGATGCCAAGTGCAGAAGAAGCATCTCATGTGTTCCTCAAGTCAAAACAAGATCAATTAGGTTATCTGATTCAAGCTACACTAAGGATTGTGAAGGGCTTGGTCACCCTGACTCAGAATCAGGAGAGCCTAGAGAGGATTGTTGAGACAAAAATTTATGATCTTGATCTCAAGGTAATTGACATTCAGACTGCAGTTGAGCAGCTTCAGGACGAAGCAGAAGAGAGGAGAGGGAATGCAACTACTGATGCTTTTCAGCGTGTGCCACGAGGTCCGAGGTCTGCTGTAGTGCCAGTTTCAGATAGTAGAACTACTTTGTCAGCACCAGCAGCTATAGCTCCAGTGCCACCTCCAGCACCCACTCCACCAGCTCCAACTACATCGATAGATGCCTTCGTCCTTGGAGTTCTCTCTACACCACCTCCTGAATACCGAGCCTGAGAGACGCATTGCACTATGCATTTTCAAACTTTTTGGTAACTTCTTGCCAAAGTGGGAGAAATATGTATAGATCATAGGCTTCGAGAGAGAGTGCGTTGCTTTTTATCTCTCTTGTCTTTGGTTGAACTTTATGTCTTTCTGTGAGATACCTATTTTTCATCATGTGATTGATCATTTGCTACCTTAATTCTTGGTTGGATGATACTATCTTTTATATCTCATATATGATCATTCACTTGCTTGGTGATGAGTGCATGCTTTAATTTCTATCATTTTGTGCGCTCCACCAAGATGTATGTGACATGGAAGAGTAACCCATGATCCTAATTGATTGTGCATTTGCATTCAAAAGCAAATCTTAAATAATGCACAAATTTAGGGGGATCTCTTTCTTATCACATACTTCTCAAAGCGACAATGTTTTTCAATCTAATGATCATTTGTCGAAGCTTTGATCTATATGTTGTCATCAATTACCAAAAAGGGAAAGATTGAAAGTGCAACTATCCCTAGGTGGTTTTGGTAATTCCTAAAAACATATAGCTCATTGAGCTAATGCTATTTTAAGATAAATATTTCAGGAAAGCTCAGTGATTGGCATGGCATGGATTAGAAAGTGGACCCCTCAAAATGCTAAGGACAAAAGAATGGCTCAAGTTGAAAGCACAAGATTCTACATTTTACTTTTAGTGATCCAAGATCACATTGAGTCCATAGGAAAAGCCAATACTATTAAAAGGGGGTGAGGTGTTGCTTAATGAGTTACTTGCTCAAAATGCTTAGTGATATGCTCCAAAAACCCTCAATTACTTTCTCATATCCACATATGTCCAAAACCAAAAGTCAAACTCGGCTCGAGCGAAATCTTCTGTCCAGCGCTACCGAGTTCACTTGACATAGACACTTCCACAAACCCTAGTCACTTTGGTCTCACCGATAGGGATCTCAGTCTCACCAAGATTGGATTGCAACCTCTCTGTTTCCCTTTGTAACGTTTCGGTCCAACCGAGATGAGCGATCGGTCCCACCGAGATTGCAATGCAAACTCTCTGTTTCCCCTTCATAACGTTTCAGTCTAACCGAGATGAGCGAATCAGTCCCACCGAGTTTGCCTGACCAACTCTCTATTTGTCTATTACCAAAATTGGTCCCACCGAGTTTGTGTAATCGGTCGCACCGAGATTACGTTATGCCCTAATCCTAATGGAATCGGTCCCACCAAGTTGACATGTCGGTCCCACCGAAAATCCTAACGTTCACATTTTGAACTAAATTGGTCTGACCGAGTTTTATAATTCGGTCCCACCAAGTTTGGTGATTTGTGTGTAATGGTTAGATTTTGTGTGGAGGATATATATACCCCTCCACCCACTCTTCATTCATGGAGAGAGCCATCAGAACATGCCTACACATCCAACATACATTTTGTGAGAGAGAACCACCTACACTTGTGTTGAGGTCAAGATATTCCATTCCAACCACATAAATCTTGATCTCTAGCCTTCCCCAAGTTTCTTTCCACTCAAATCATCTTTCTACCAAACTCAATGCTATGAGAGAGAGTTGAATGTTGGGGAGACTATTATTTTAAGCACAAGAGCAAGGAGTTCATCATCAACACACCATCTATTACCTTTTGGAGAGTGGTGTCTCCTAGATTGGCTAGGTGTCACTTGGGAGACTCCATCAAGATTGTGGAGTTGAACCAAGGAGTTTGTACGGGCAAGGAGATTGCCTACTTCGTGAAGATCTACCCTACTGAGGCAAGTCCTTCATGGGCGATGGCCATGGTGGGATGGACAAGATTGCTTCTTCATGGACCCTTCGTGGGTGGAGCCCTCCATGGACTCGCGCAACCATTACCCTTCGTGGGTTGAAGTCTCCATCAACGTGGATCTACGATAGCACCACCTATCAAAACCACAGATAAAAAATCTCCATTTCTACATTGCGTTTTCTCCCTCCAAACTCCTCCGTGTACCTTCATATGCAATTGTGTTACATTCCGCTGCTATACTCTTAGTGCATGTGTAGGTTGATTACTTGAATTGTGCTAATAAAAAATATTGACAAAAAATGGCCCACAATGGGGGTGGTGCACCACCCCGGAAGCAGTCCGGCATAAAGCGCGGGCGCCAGTGGCTGGCTCCATAGAGGGCATTTCCGGCATTAAGCTCGTCTAAACTCCTTCAACTTTTTTGAACCAAGGTGATCTATGACACCTCGGATATAGTCCGGCGTTGGAGCTTGGACATAGTCTGGCATTGGATCTCGGATACATTCCGGCGTTGGAGCTCGGAAACCGTCCGGTGTTGGTGCTCGTCTGCAAAAGATACCTCGGATATAGTCCAGCGTTGGAGCTCGGATGCAAGAGGACACTGCTGCCCGGGAACAACTTCAAACCCGAGGTGTGGCATAAAAATAACAAGGTATTGATAAAGGCCAAAGACTTAATGGGCTCCTCGGATACCCGACGTGTGAGATCTTCAGATTTAGCTCGGCAATCCTCAAGATAGAAGATAAGAAGATTTGTTGAACCAGTTTTCAAGACCGATGATGGAAGACGAAAAATAGTTCGAAAGAACCGAGGAGCGTCCCCAACTTGAAGACCGGTTCAGGGGGCTACTGATGGTGTCCTGGACTAGGGGGTACTCACCACATCATTTTCCGATCAGTTTGATTGGGCCGAGGACCCCCATGGCCATTTACTCATGGGCCAGTTCGGACAGCCGAAGACATATACGAGGACGATTCCACAAGACTTGGTTATCAAGACAAGGACTCCTCTCCACCGACGTATTCGACTAGGACTCTTGTTATCCTAGGCCTATGGTATGTTATATGAGCTGAGGCCAGGCTAGTCAATAGATTATTATGACATTATTCGTCATACCCTCAGGTTTTAGACCACAACACATGATCTCGAGGTAGATCAACTCTGCACTTGATACTCCATCAATATAAACAAGAGCAGGACGTAGGGTTTTACCTCCATCAAGAGGGCCCGAACCTGGGTAAACATCGTGTCCCCTGTCTCCTGTTGCCCATCGATCCATGATACATAGCTTGGGACCCCTACCCGAGATCTGCCGGTTTTGACACCAACAATGGTGCTTTCATTGAGAGTTCCGCCGTGTGATCCGCAAAGGATCAATGGCTCGTCTGCAGATTAACTGCGACGTCGGCATCTTCGTCACCGGCTCGACTGGTCACCTTGGCTTGACCGAGGACTGTTCCCTAACCGAGGGCCTTCATCAACATCAACTCTGATCTCTATGATGATCATGGAGGAATTATGCTCGGAGCTCGAGGGCTCAACATCAACATTGCCCTCGGTCGACCATGGTGTTTTCCGGACAGCGAACTTGTATCCACTGGCACCACCTCCTCAAGCATCGCTTCAACGATTCCTTCGGTGGAATTGTGCAGAATTAAGTCTACAACATCCATGAAAAATTTCGTCGAGTTCCGATGGAGGAATCTCCGGCAATCTACGATATTACCGGAGCCCTGTCAAATCTAGACGGGAATCTGGACAAGTTTATGGCGTGGTCTCCGAAGCCTAGCTCGGAGGTCATTTGGAAGATTCAACTGTTCATCTTCTGCAGAATTCATATATCTACCACCCCTCCAAATTTCAGCTCGATCCGACGGTTCAAACTCCGGGAACCTTCTGATGAGTGGACCACTTTTTTCATATCTGTTTTTTGCGCGAGAACGAATCCGACCCAAGTTCGTCTTTTTTATGAACGGGATTTCGGACATCCTTTTTGAAGGAAGTTTTGTATGGGTATTCTGTTTTGTTCCCAAATACATCCCGCTAATTTTAAAGTCTTTTCCAATATGATTTTCAACGCGCCGGTGTCAAACCAGCCCGACAAAGTTGCTCCACGCCTGCCGACCTGCGCTAGACGCGTCATCGCTTTGTTAAGCAGATCTCAACTTCTTCGAATCACCATCTGGGCAAGCCGAACAAGAGTTCGGCATCGCGAAGGATAAATCGTCACCAACATTGCCGCCCCACGGATCACACGGAGCGGGCACACTGGCATCGCCGCATGGTCACTTCATCAAGCCGACATTGGCTGCGTCACAAATTATGACCTGCGTCGGCATGATCGCATTGTTGCTTTTTCAAGCCAATGTCCATCATGCCGAACTACTTCAACACCTTGGCTGACACGGCAGCTGCAACATCTCCTTACCGACCTGGTCCGTCACCTCGGCTAGACCGGGGGCTTCACCATATCTTCATCAACATACTCCAGTGACTTTGACGTCACCAGCCAACCAGCTTCATCACGTTAGTTGGACCGGGGGCTTCGCCTCGGCGAGCCAACCTTTGCCAGTATCGCCATGCCGTCGCTTTATCGCCCATCAGGCAATGAGTGTGCGGATCGAGTCCCAATTTTGAGAGTAACCTTTGTTCAGATCGCTACAACAGATAAACCAAGTGCTATTAACCTTCGTATTTTTTTTCTTGCTTGGGTTTATTTTTTCCAAGTAATTATTATGCTGGTTTGTTTCATCATCGGTACACAGGTATATCAAATGGTGGCCACATTACCGACGGTCGCGTTGTGGTTCAGTCAGTTTCCGTATACAGTTTGGCGAATGCCGCACCCGGAACTCAGACCGGCCCGTGAATTCAGGCTTTGACACGCCTTCACCGCGTCACGCCGATGCCCTGCATCGACCTTGACTTCGGCGCCAGGCTGTTGGCAATAATCCATGCCCGTGCCTCTGCGGTGGTGACCGGCGTCAATGCGACAGTTTTGGTTCATGGTGGGCACAGGGTGTGTGTCAGCGTGAGTCCATGCTCGCGTTCCTGACGTGAAGGAGCTGCATGCACAAAGGCTGTTGCGATCTGTTGGAGCTAGCTACCTGGTGTGCACGTGACTCGCGTGGGGTTAGTTAGTGCATGGATTAGATCAGCTGGATAAGGTTGTTAGCTAGTGCGTGAGTGCCGTCCAAGTTAATTGAGTTAGTGGCCGAGTGTGATGGTGCATGCATGGGTTAGTGGCTGGTGTGGTGGCTGGGTCATGTGAGTGCGGGTGCTGGTGTGTGTAGCTTGGCTATAAAAGCCCATCCCGTGTATTGATGTAAAATGCGCCGGTATGAGCCGAGCCTAGGAGCCAGAGATGAGGTAGTCTCCGCCGGGACCGTGGTATGCGCCCAGTCGGCTGTGAGAGAGCTCCTCTGGGTAGGCTGCGGTGTGTTGCTGCGCCCGGGGTTTGTGCCCAGTAAAGTAAGGCCGTTTGTGCGGCCGAGGCGCCATTCGTGCGGCGGGGCATATGTGCGCCGAAAATATCTGTGTCCCTTTCCTTCCACCTACGTCCGAGCGAGTGTGAGAGAGAGGTAGTTATAGGGCTGCACCAACATTTGGTATCAGAGCTGGTTCATCTTGGGTGTCGTCACCTTGCCGAAGGCGTGCCGGCGGTGACGATGTTCGCCGGCGGCTGCGCGGTGAAGCTCCGGGTCATGTGTCGGCCTATGGAGGTGGGCGGCGCTGTGGCTGTCATGGCGCGTGGCGGAGGCGGCGGGCGGTGATGCCGTACATGCGGCGACCGCGGAGGCCGCTAAGGCGCGGCGTGGTGGCGCAGCGGCGCTGCACGGCGGCTTGGATGCTGCTGCGGCTATGGCACGGCATCCGGGGAACATCGACAACGAGAACAGCATGGTGGCCATGGTGCGGAGGCCGGGCGGTGCGGCACAGGTCGTCCCGTGCGAAGGGCCACCGGCAATGAGTACAAGACGACGCCGACGGCCAGGTCATGGCTTAGGGGGTGAGTGTTGGCAATAAGCCATGCCCGTGCCTGTGCGGTGGTGACCGGCGTCAATGCGACAGTTCTGGTTCATGGTGGGCACAGGGTGTGTGTCGGCGTGAGTCCATGCTCGTGTTCCTGACGTGAAGGAGCTGCATGCACAGAGGCTGTTGCAATCTGTTGGAGCTAGCTACGTGGTGTGCACGTGACTCGCATGGGGTTAGTTAGTGCATGGATTAGATCAGCTGGATAAGGTTGTTAGCTAGTGCGTGAGTGCCGGCCAAGTTAATTGAGTTAGTGGCCGAGTGTGATGGTGCATGCATGGGTTAGTGGCCGGTGTGGTGGCTGTGTCGTGTGAGTGCGGGTGCTGGTGTGTGTAGCTTGGCTATAAAAGCCCATCCCGTGTATTGATGTAAAATGTGCCGGTATGAGCCGAGCCTAGGAGCCAGATATGAGGTAGTCTCCGTCGGGACCGTGGTATGCGCCCGGTCGGCTGTGAGAGAGCTCCTTTGGGTAGGCTGCGGTGTGTTGCCGCGCCCGGGGTTTGTGCCCAGTAAAGTAAGGCCATTTGTGCGGCTGAGGCGCCGTTCGTGCGGCGGGGCGTATGTGCGCCGGAAATATCTGTGTCCCTCTCCTTCCACCTACATCCGAGCGAGTGTGAGAGAGAGGTAGTTATAGGGCTGCGCCAACACAGGCCACATCTCTCTCAATAAATTATTTTTGCGAAAAGCAATTATCCTTTTTGGACCACACTATTTTATGTGTGTAGGTGATCGACTTCGACTGCATCATGCGGTCACTTTGGCAGGCCGATGTCGTTGTCCCAATCGGCATAAATTGGCTCGCGTGATCACCTTGTTGGTCAAACTGCCATACCGACATGTTCGGTTGCCTCGGGACTTCAGCATCGCTGAGGGAGCTCTACCTTATCGAGTGTTCGGCACACAAGCCATATTTCTTTTATTACTCACTTTGCATAAATTATTAATTATGCAACAATTTGTTATTTTTATTATTATTACTATTATCCCCGGTTTGCACTATTTTCTGTGCACAGGTAAAAGATCTAGGTCGGGCAGTATTGTCACCTCGGTGCACAGACATACCGCGTCAGCTCGGCTGGACTAGGGGCTTCGTCCTCACTTCATTAACCCATGCCGGGTACTTCGGCATCACACTGCCGACCTGCTCGTCCGTGCTATGTCGCCACTTCGGAGCGTCGAGCTCTTTGCTTTGCCACCTCGAGACTGGCTTGGGGGCTGGGAGCTCATCCCGCCGTAAAGCTCGGACCGCGTCATCAATACTGAGCACATTAACCAGCTAAGTCGCTTTCTTTCTCAAAAGCTTTCAGTTTTAAATTTTGTTCGGTTCGTCCAAGCATTATACTTTTTGGCAAAAAGTTGTTTGTGACAAAATTCCTTGTCAAAACTTTGTTTGTGACACACAAATTCAAATACCCCATTTATTTAGGGGCTTCCTTTATGAATCTTTTCCTCTTGCATATGATTATACTTGTATGGCTTCGTTCCTTGTTCGTGTATTACGCCACAATATGCACAATGTTGACTTAAGTGTTTCACAAGCTGGGTTGCCTGGCTCCTGTGCATACCCCTACGTTCCCGATTGTTCGGCTAGGCGGTAAAGGGAGCAAATCTGTGATTGTTACTACCGGGTCATCCGAGTGAGTACCTCAGACTGGGTGAAGCCGAAAGCTAGCGCTCTTATTGTTTTCAATCATGGTCGGTACACAACGGAACTCATGAGTACAAAAATTCCATTGCACAAGTCTCATAGTAACAATGAGCAACCGAAGAAAGTTATTGGTGGAGGTACTATTTTCTTCGAAGATGCTTCTTACACTTCGTCAGTAATATAGCATAAGTTCCCTGAGCGCGCTTTGTCTGTTACAACCTTATGGCCTGATTGCCTTGTTATCAGAAACACTGTCGATACTTTCGACAGGTGGAGTACATGACACTTTTCGGTCCTTGACCGAAGAGGGAGAAGCTAACGGTCGGTTAAGACGCGTTTAAAGTTCTGGTGAACACAGATATGATATAAGTACATCAGTACATACAATCATTATACATAATATTCTTTTACCCAAGTCACTTGGGGGCTCTTAAAATTCATATGAGCTATTTTATAGTAAATGTGTTTTCTTCTTGGTCGTTGCAAAGTATTTTTCTATCACTCCTTTTTTCGACGCGAGTGTGTGGTCTATAGCCGAGGAGCCTAATTTCTTTCTCAAAGCCGCTAGAGTTTAGTTTGCTAAACTGGCCTAACGAAAAGTACTCCGCCTTCGGGATAGGAGGTTGAAGCCGTAGGCTGACCCGCTTGAAGTCTTGAGATAGGATGCGTCATGTTAAAACATGACAGAACACTTGATCTAGTTCGGTTGTCCAATTTTTACTGAAGTTTTTTGGTTTTGACTTAAGATTTTGGCCAAGCTGGGTTCCCTCGCTCGTGTCCTTACCCTACGTTCCTGATTGTTCGGCTAGGCGATAAAGGGAGCACCTCTGTGATTGTTACTACCAGGTTGTCCGAGTTAGCACCTCAGACTGGGTGAAGCCAAAAGCTAGCGATCTTAAAGGATATAATTGGTCGGCAACGACGGAAGTAAAAAATTTGTTTCGCTAAAGACCACATAGTTTGGGAACTTTCCCCAAACTAAATCTTCAATATTTTGCTCTTACATTAGAGCTGAGGTTTCATGATCATGCTTAGCATGAGAACCCAAAGAACGGAACCGATAGCGGGACTCTTTTTTTGGAAGACATTTCTTATGTTAAACAATAATATAACATATCTATCTGCGTACCTTTGTGTATAAAACCGTACGGCCAGATTGCCTTGTTTGTCGTAAATCTTTGCCCTCATAAAGGTTTTATAAAGTAGGACAAACACCCCTCGGCTACTGGCCGAGGAGGTGGAAGCCGATGATCGGTCAACAAAGTTTTGTACAATGCGGATCCGAGCATTAATGATGTAAAGTACTTGGATACATAGAATCATTACACATAATTTGTGATTTTACTCTGGATATCGATCCTTAATTCGGCCACCCGTGCCCGCATTAAGGCTCAGGGAATACTTGGCTTCGGGCTTATAATTTACTAATATTAAAGGGGCACATTGATCCCCTAATCTGGTGTTTCCACCCGAGCAATGTCTTAGGGGCTACTGCATTGGCAATCCAGTGCAGAACATTTAAGTGCAATATACTTTGCGCGGAGATTATGATCCTCAGGTTGGTCGGCCGCACCCAACCTGAGTCTCGAGGACTTTCCACACCGCTTTTTGTGTCCCGAAGTATTCTACCGAGCTAGGAGTTGATCCTCAGGCCAATTTTGCAAATCAACCTGAGTCTTAGCGGCTACTGGGATCAGCGGTCTTATGCCATCCTTCAGGTGCATCTCGGGTTTTAGACCGATACACACCTTGAGGGCTACTGGCTATATATCTTGGCAGAGAATAAATTGCATCAATCAAAAATATTGACAAAAAATTGGCCCACAGTCGGGGTGGTGCACCACCTCGGAAGTAGTCCGGCATAAAGCTCGGGCGCCAGTGGCTGGCTCCATAGAGGGCATTTCCGGCATTAAGCTCGGCTAAACTCCTTCAACTTTTTTGAACCAAGGTGATCTATGACACCTCGGATATAGTCCAGTGTTGGAGCTTGGACATAGTACGGCGTTGGAGCTCGGATACATTCCGGCATTGGAGCTCAGAAGCGGTCTGGCGTTGGTGCTCGTCTGCAAAAGATACATCGGATATAGTCCGGCGTTGGAGCTCGGACACAAGAGGACACTACCGCCCGGGAACAACTTCAAACCCGAGGTGTGGCATAAAAATAACAAGGCATTGATAAAGGCCGAAGACTTAAAGGGCTCCTCGGATATGCAACGTGTGAGATCTTCAGATTTAACTCGGCAATCCTCAAGATAGAAGATGGGAAGATTTGTTGAACCAGTTTTCAAGATCGACGACCGGAGACAAAGAACAGTTCGGAAGAAACGAGGAGCCTCCCCAACTTGAAGACTGGTACAGGGGGCTACTGACGATGTTCTGTACTAGGGGGTACTCACCACATTGTCTCCCGATCAGTTGGATTGGGCCGAGGACCTCCATGGCCATTTACTCATGGGCCAGTTCGGACAGCTGAAGACATATACGAGAAAGATTCCACAAGACTTGGTGATCAAGACAAGGACTCCTCTCCACCGATGTATTCGACTAGGTCTCTTGTTATCCTAGGCCTCTGGTATGTTATATAAGCCGAGGCCAGGCTAGTCAATAGATTATTATGACATTATTCGTCATACCCTCAGGTTTTAGACCACAACATATGATCTCCAGGTAGATCAACTCTGTACTTGATACTCCATCAATATAAACAAGAGCAGGACGTAGGGTTTTACCTCCACCAAGAGGGCCCGAACCTGGGTAAACATCATGTCCCCTGTCTCCTGTTACCCATTGATCCATGATACATAGCTCGGGACCCCCTACCCGAGATCTGCCGGTTTTGAAACCGACACAAAGAGTCAAAGTTTTCTCTCTATTCCTTTTTATTTTCTCCTTTGGTAAGCATCATGTGGTGAGCAAAGATCTAGGCACACATGTCTAGTTGAATAGAGATAGCATGAGTTATTATTGTTGACATCACCCTTGAGGTGAATACGTTGGGAGGCGAAACTACAAGCCCCAATCTTTCTATGTGTCCGGTTGAAATGTTTTGCTCATGTGTACGCGGTGAGTGTTAGCAATCATGGAAGACTATATGATGGTTGAGTATGTGGACTTGCCTAAATGCTCCGACATGTGACCCTTCCTGAAAAGATGATGAATTGTAGTTGCAAAGTTGACTGGGAACAAAGTTTGTTGGTTTCTAATAGAGTTTTTTCTTTATACTTCAATAGTGTGATGAATTATCACTTATTCATGAGAAGTCTGTGATAAAAGTTCTTTCATAAAAGTCTTATGTTTAAGTTTGTTGTTGTTATAATAATGAACATGATGCTTCTATGTCCGTATTTTGTTTTTATCGACACCTCTCTCTCTAAGCATGTGGACATGTTTTTCGATTTCGGTTTTTGCATGAGGACAAGCGAGGTCTAAGCATGGGGGAGTTGATACGTCCATTTGCATCATGTTTTCCTACTGTTATTTATGATGGTTTTATCCATAATAATGATTTTTGGAGTAATTATAATGCATTTTCTCTCATAATATGCAAGGTATAGACAAAGAGGGAGAATTCCGCAGCTGGAAATCTGGACCTGGAAAAGCTACATCAGGCTACATATTCTGCACAAGTCCATATAAGTTGAAACTTCACGAGGAATTTTTATGGAATATATGATGAATATTGGAGCAAATAAGTACCAGAGGAGGCCCACCAGGTGGGCACAACCCACCTGGGCGCGCCAGGGAGCCCAAACACGCCCTGGTAGCTTGTTCTCACCCAGTCCCACCTCCGGTGACCATCTTCTGGTATATAAGTCATTTTAACCAAGAAAAAATAAGGAGAGGACTTTCGGGATGGAGCACCGCCGTCTCAAGGTGGAGCTTGGGCAGGAGCACTTTTGCCCTCTGGCGGAGCGATTCCGCCAGGGGAACTTCCCTCCCGGAGGGGGAAATCATTGTCATCATCATCACCAACAACTCTCGCATCTTGGGGAGGACTATCTCCATTAACATCTTCAACAACACTGATACGTCCATTTTGCATTATGCTTTTATATCAATATTTATTGCATTATGGGATGTTATTACACATTATGTCACAATAGTTATGCCTATTCTCTCTTATTTTACAAGGTTTACATGAAGAGGGGAATGCCGGCAGCTGGAATTCTGGGCTGGAAAAGGAGAAAATATTAGAGACCTATTCTGCACAACTCCAAAAGTCCTGAAACTCCATGGGAATTATTTTCAGAATATATAAAAAATATTGGGCGAAAGAAGTACCAGAGGGGGGCCACCCACCGTCCACGAGGGTGGTGGCGCGCCCTACCCCCTGGGCGTGCCCCCTGCCTCGTGGGCCACCTGGTTGCCCTCTGATGCCCATCTTTGGCTATATGGAATCTTCCGTCGTGGAAAAAATCATAAGCAAGCTCACGGGACGAAACTCCGCCGCCACGAGGCGGAACCAATCTAGGGCTCCGGCGGAGCTGTTCTGCTGGGGAAACTTCCCCCCGGGAGAGGGAAATCACCACCATCATCATGACCAACGATTCTATAATCGGGAGGGGGTCAATCTCCATCAACATCTTCACCAACACCATCTCATCTCAAACCCTAGTTCATGTCTTGTGTCCAATCTTTGTATCCAAACCTCAGATTGGTACCTGTGGGTTGCTAGTAGTGTTGATTACTCCTTGTAGTTGATGCTAGTTGGTTTACTTGGTGGAAGATCATATGTTCAGATCCATTATGCATATTAATACCCCTCTGATTATGAACATGAATATGCTTTGTGAGTAGTTACGTTTGTTCCCGCGGCCATGGGAGAAGTCTTGCTATAAGTAGTCATGTGAATTTGGTATTCGTTCAATATTTTGATGAGATGTATGTTGTCTTTCCTCTAGTGGTGTCATGTGAACGTCGACTACATGACACTTCACCATTGTTTGGGCCTAGAGGAAGGCATTGGGAAGTAATAAGTAGATGATGGGTTGCTAGAGTGTCAAAAGCTTAAGCCCTAGTTTATGCCTTGCTTTGTAAGGGGCTGATTTGGATCCATATGTTTCATGCTATGGTTAGGTTTATCTTAATACTTATGTTGTAGTTGCGGATGCTTGCAATAGGGGTTAATCATAAGTGGGATGCTTGTCCAAGGAAGGAAAGTACCCAGGCACTGGTCCACCCACATATCATATTATCAAAGTACCAAACGTGAATCAGATGAACGTGATGAAAACTAGCTTGACAATAATTCCGATGTGTCCTCGGGAGCGCTTTCCTTTATATAAGAGTTTGTCCAGGCTTGTCCTTTGCTACAAAAAGGATTGGGCCATATTTCTGCACCTTATTTACTTTTATTACTTGTTACTCGTTACAAATTACCTTATCACAAAACTATCTGTTACCAATAATTTCAGTGCTTGTAGAGAATACCTAACTTAAAACTGCTTAACATTTCCTTCTGCTCCTCGTTGGGTTCGACACTCTTACTTATCAAAAAGGCTATGATAGATCCCCTACACTTGTGGGTCATCAAGACTCTTCTCTGGTGCCATTGCCGGGAAGTGAAGCGCCTTTGGTAGGTGGAATTTAGTAAGGAAAATTTATATAGTGTGCTGAAATTTACTGTCACTTGTTACTATGGAACATAATCCTTTGAGGGGCTTGTTCGGGGTATCTTCACCCCGACCGGTAGAGCAAAGAGTTGCTCCTCAACCCAATGAACCTACTGAAAATGTTTACATTAAAATTCCTTCGGGTATGATAGAGAAACTGCTAGCTAATCCTTTCATAGGTGACAGAACATTACATCCCGATTTGCACCTAATCTATGTGGATGAAGTTTGTGGATTATTTAAGCTTGCATGTATGCCCGAGGAAGTTATCAAGAAGAAGGTCTTACCTTTATCTTTGAAGGGAGAGGCGTTGACATGGTTTAGGCTATGTGATGATATTGGTTCATGGAACTACCAATGCTTGAAATTGGAATTTCATCAGAAGTTCTATCCTATGCATCTGGTTCATCGTGATCATAATTTTATATATATATATATATATATATAGCCTCGTGAAGGAGAAAGCATCGCTCAAGCTTGGGGGAGGCCTAAGTCAATGTTATATTCATACCCCAATCATGAGCTCTCAAAAGAAGTGATTATTCAAAAATAATAATGCTCGGCTTTCTCTCAATAATCGCTCCATGCTCGATACTTCTTGTACAGGATCTTTTATGATGAAGACTATTGAATTCAAATGGGATTTATTGGAAAGAATTAAACGCAACTTTTAAGATTGGGACCTCGACGAGGGTAAGGAGTCAGGTATAACACCTAAGTTTGATTGTGTTAAATCTTTTATGGATACTGATGCTTTCCATGAATTTAGCACTAAATATGGACTTGACTATGAGATAGTAGCTTCTTTATGTGAACCCTTTGCTACTCAGGTTGATCTCCCTAAGGAGAAGTGGTTTAAATATAATCCTCCCATTGAAGTAAAAGTAGTTGCACCTATTAAAGTTGAAGAAAAGACTATCACTTATAATGATCCTGTTGTTCCTACTACTTATATTGAGAAACCACCTTTCCCTGTTAGAATAAAGGATCATGATAAAGCTTCAACTGTGGTCAACAAAAGTAATATTAAGACATCCAAACCCCCTAAGCAAATTAAAGTTGAACCTAGTGTTGCTATGGTTAAAGATCTCTTGGCTGATAATATTGATGGGCATGTTATTTACTTCTGCAATGAATCTGCTAGAATTGCTAGACCTGATACTAAAAATAAACATAGACCTGTTGTAGGCATGCCTGTTATTTCTGTTAAAATAGGAGATCATTGCTATCATGGCTTATGTGATATGGGTGCTAGTGTAAGTGCAATACCTCATTCCTTATACAAAGAAATTATGCATGATATTGCTCCTGCTGAGATAGAGGAAATTGATGTTACAATTAAGCTTGCCAATAGAGATACTATTTCACCAGTTGGGATTGTTAGAGATGTTGAAGTATTGTTTGGGAAAGTTAAACATCCTACTGATTTTCTTGTTCTCGGTTCCCCAGAAGATGACTTTTGTCCCATTATATTTGGTAGACCCTTCTTGAATACTGTTAATGCTAAGATAGACTGCAATAAGGATATTGTTTCTGTTCGTTTAGGGCATATGTCACATGAGTTTAATTTTGCTAAATTTCATAGACAGCCCCATGATAAAGAATTTCCTAGTAAAGATGAAATTATTGGTCTTGCTTCTATTGTCGTGCCTCCTAGTGATCCTTTAGAACAATATTTGCTAGACCATGAAAATTATATGTTTATGAATGAAAGAATGGAAATAGATGAAGTATTCTTCAAACAGGGTCCTATTTTGAAACTCAACTTGCATGTTGAAATCCTAGGGGATCCTCCTCCACCCAAGGGTGATCCCATGTTTGAGCTTAAACCTTTACCTGATACTCTTAAATATGCTTATCTTGATGAGAAAGAGATTTATCATGTTATTATTAGTGCTAACCTTTCAGAGCATGAAGAAAAGAAATTATTGAAAACTCTGAAGAAGCACTATGCTGCTATTGGATATACTCTTGATGATCTTAAGGGCATTAGTCCCACTCTCTGCCAACACAAAATAAAGTAGGAGAAAGACGCTAAACCAGTTTATGATCACCAACGAAGGTTAAATCCTAAGATGAAAGAAGTGGTAATAAAAGAAATACTAAATCTTCTAGAGGCAGGTATAATTTATCACGTTGCTCATAGTCAGTGGGTAAGTCATGTCCATTGTGTCCCTAAGAAGGGAGGTATTACTATTGTTCCTAATGATAAAGATGAATTGATCCCATAAAGGATTCTTACAGGTTATAGAATGGTAATTGATTTCCATAAACTAAATAAAGCTACTAAAAAGGATCATTACCCTTTACCTTTTACTGATCAAATGCTAGAAATATTGTCCAAACATACACATTTTTGCTTTCTAGATGGTTATTCTGGTTTCTCTCAAATACCTGTGTCAAAAGAGGTTCAAGAAAAGATATCTTTTACTTGCCCTTTCGGTACCTTTGCTTATAGACGTATGCCTTTTGGTTTATGTAATGCACCTTCTATTTTTCAAAGATGTATGACTGCTATATTCTCTAACTTCTGTGAAGATATTGTTGAGGTTTTCATGGATGATGTCTCTGTTTACGCTTCCTTTGATGATTGCTTAAGCAACCTTGATCGAGTTTTGCAGAGATGTGAACAAACTAATCTTGTCTTGAATTGGGAGAAGTGCCACTTTATGGTTAATGAAGGTATTGTCTTGGGCATAAAATTTCTGAAAGAGGTATTGAACTGTGCGTCTAAGGTTGATGGTAACATTAGACAAGGGACACGAAGTTTTACACAGGTCTGGGCCCTCTTGATGGAGGTAATACCCTATGTCCTACTTGATTGATATAGATGAATATGATTATTACAAGAGTTGATCTACCACGAGATCGTAATGGCTAAACCCTAGAAGTCTAGCCTGTATGACTAAGGTATTGAGTATCCCCCATCCGGACTAAGTCCTCCGATTTATATAGACACCGGGGGGATCTAGGGTTACATAGAGTCGGTTAGATAATATGGAATCTTCATAGTTATTCGCCAAGCTTGCCTTCCACGCCAAGGAGAGTCCCATCCGGACACTGTCTTCGATCTTCATATCTTCACAGCCCATCAGTCCGACCCATAGATAATAGGCCGTACGCCCGAGGACCCCTTAGTCCAGGACTCCCTCAGTAGCCCCCGAACCAGTCTTCAATAGCGAGTTGTTTGGCACACGGATTATCTTTAGTATTGCAAGGCAGGTTCCTCCTTTAAGTAGTGTATTCATCCATAGATTCGATGTCTCCCCTCGTCTTCTACGCGCTTAATGTCCTCGTTTTCCACGTGTTGAGCGAATGCGGACAGTCAGGGTATTTTTTGCAAATAACACACCAGCTCTGTAAGGAAGAGTATCTATTTAACGAGATTGAATCTCAGATCCCTTTGGCACCAAGCAGAGAAAATCCTCAGAGACCGCCAAGCAGGACCATTCCAACATGGCCAACAACCCTAGCTCCTCTTACCATTCCAACCTAGAGAGAAGTGAGTGGGAGAGGTGCCATGTGCCCCATAGCCAATTGGCAAAGCTGCAAACACATGGATTTCTCCCTCCAGTAGATCTGGTCCCTGTTTGAGCAGGGTTGGCCTCCTTTAATGGCAAAACCCAGGCAGAGGATTCTCCCAATCTGTCTATGGGAGAACGGGTATGCTTCGTCCCCTATCTACTGAGGGGGGTGGGCTTTCCAATTCACCCATTCCTCTAAGGGCTGCTGGAGTACTATGGCCTCCAGCTGCACAATTTTACCCCCGGCTCAATCCTCCACATTGCGGGTTATGTCGCCCTATGCGAACTATTCCTGGGTTGCGAGGCCCATTTTGATTTATGGAGAAGACTATTCTGCCTCGTCTCTCGCAATCAAGGTGGATCAATCTTTGATGTGGGAGGAGCCGAAGTGTGGCGCATTGCCGGGACCGGATATCTGTCCAGGACGCCGAAGAATGCTCCAGAAGAGTGGTCTTCCGAATGGTTCTATATTGACGATGTCGCTCTACCCGACCCCGTCCGCATAGGCCTCTACGAGTTTTCAAATGCTCCACTGAAGAAGCGCCACACTTCTATGGGCATCATGTCCAACCGTTACCTTCCCATTTTCCATGTGTCAGGAGAAAGGTGCGCCGGACTATATCTGGAGCTTCGAGCGACCGTACTTCCCGCAGCCAGGAGTCAAATCCTACCGTTAAGACGGGGGCTGATGCGGGGGCGACGCCGGACTGTCCTCCAACCGAGGACTCGGACGATGTATCCGTCACCAACTCGGAAGTGGAGAGTGCCATGAATCATCGGCGCCGTCGGGCTATTTTACAAGACCTTGGATTTTCAGAAGAGTCGTTTAACGCATTCAACTCGGCCGATGCATACAACCGAGCTGCTCGAAATGGAATAATAGGGCCACAAAGCAACATTTGATAGATGTGCACGTAAATTTGTTTTGTCTGACTATGATAACCATATGCCAATAGCCCCCGAGACTTAAAGGAGTTAAAACAACTGATTTCAGGATCAACGTAGAACCAGGTGCTTTACGGAGAAGAACACCCAACTAGCTCAGGAACTAGAAAAGTGTCAGCGCCAGCTGCTTGCTGCCAATGCCGAACTAGACAAATAAAAGGCATCTCCCGGTAATATTTCCCTCTATCGAAAATTCATAATGATACACCGATAATGTGAATCTGGGTACTTATCTATGTGTTGGGTCATTAGACCAAGTACGGGAGCAGCTGGACGCCGCTCGAAGCGAAGAACACAGAGCCAAAAAGCTACTAGCAGCGGGCGAGCGTGTTTTGATAAAAGTCGTTGAGGAGAAAAAGAAACTCCAGGATTCGAACGCCAAACTGGACGAAGAACTGAAAGATGTGCGAGCTCAGCTAGCGGATTCTGTGAAGGAGAACAAGAAGCTCCGAGGCGGCATATTCAGTACGTGGCCGCTTTTATCTTATAACAGTTTGGAGGTAACGGTAGCTGATATAGCTATAATTGCAAGTGTATTGACGAACTGCCCCAAAGAGGAGGTGTCCGGATCATCAAGTGATCTTCTGCAAGTGTTGTCGCAGTTGCACGAGCAAGCTCGGCAGGCGATGCAGAGTGTAACCAAGGCCTTATGGCCAAATCCCCTCCAGGAAGCATGGAGAAGCTGGTAGAGCTGTTCAAGGGAGCGCGGCGGAGTGTCCGGCTATGGAAGATATCGGCCTGCCGAGAGGGTGCGCGAGAGGCCTGGGCCATGGTGAAGACGCAATATACCAAGTTGGATCCTAATCACATGGCTCGTGTCAGACCGCTAGGGCCGAATGGGGAAGAAATGCCCGTTAGTTTAGTATATGACCAAGTAGAGGTAGCCGCCAAATATTCCCAACAGGATTGTAAATTAGACCACCTTTTGGACGGTATAGAGGAGGAAGTGTTTGAGTCGTAAGCGACTATGTACTTTCCTTCTAGCTGGATAATAAAGACAATTGTCATCGCCGACCATTTCACTTCAACCTCTTGACCCGAAGGTTCGGAGTGTTTCCGAATACCGTAGCGGTAGAATATACCGGGGTATGCGTGAAAACCAGGCGTAGGGGTCATAATTGCTCAAACTAACAATGTGTATCCGGCTAGTTATGTTATATTACATTATGTAAGAGACATCTTCCAGAGAGAATAGTTTCGTTAAGGGTTCCCTTCCGTGGGTGTGCATGCATGTTAATGTGCATGTCCGAACTATGATTGATAAAATTGTAGAGTAAGTAACATCTGGGGTTCACAATGGGGTGAATGCGGAAACACCTTTAATTCGCCGACCGAATATTCCCTTAAGAACGCTAGCTTTTGGCTTCACCCAGTCTGAGGTACACATCCGGATGACCCGATAGTAACAATCGCAGAGGTGGTCCCTTTATGCCCTAGCCGAACTAATGGGAACGTAGGGCATAAGCACAGGAGCCAAGAAACCTAGCTTAGCCAAAACTTAAGTCATATAGATGCATATAGTGGCTAAGAAAAGGTACATATGGAAAAAAAGGAATGCATATTTGCTGAGCTTGATGCTTGAAGAATAGTCGCAAGCTTCTGTACGAGAAGCCCCCAGGTATGACGAATGTACATATTTAGAGATGTACGAGTCAGGTAGGGATGGTCTAGCCGCACTAAAGCTGTAAGGCTAAAGAGAAAACGAAAAAGGTAAAAGATGAAAAGAGAGAAAAATAAATAATGGTAATAACAGGAGGGAGGAAACGAACACAGAGTTCGGCGTTAGGCATAAAATCGTCGTAGTCTGGCCGCATTCCAGGGGTTTGGCTCCAGGTGGTTATCTAACGCATCATGTAGGGGGTATGCTCCTCCAGTGAGAACTTGGTCAATGATGAAGGGACCCTCCCACTTGGGCTTGAGTTTCTCCTTTTTCTTCTCCAGCAAGCGGAACGAGTTCACCAACGCTATACGTCTTCGCCCGCACTTCTCTGCTTTGATACCTACGAGCCTGCTGTTGATAAAATGTGGAACGGGCTTTGGCGACGTCGCGTTCCTCCTCCAAGGAATCTAAGTTGTCCTGCCGATCAAGCTCGGCTTCTCTCTCTTCGTACATACACACTCGAGGTGAGTCATGAATAATATCGCAGGGTAACACGGCTTCTGTACCGTGCGCCATGAAGAAGGGTGTATATCCAGTAGAGCGGTTGGTCGTGGTCCCCAGCCCCTAGAGTACGGAGTCAAGTTCCTCCACCCAGTGCTTATCTGATTCTTTCAAAGACCGCAATAGTCTGGGTTTGATGCCGCTCATAATAAGACCATTAGCATGTTCGACTTGACCGTTAGTTTGCGGGTGATAGACAGAGGCGTAATCGAGCTTAATGCCTAGATTAGCGCACCAGGTTTTCACCTCATCAGCTGTAAAATTGGAGCCATTACTGGTGATTATACTGCGCGGGACACCGTAACGGTGTACCACGCCGGATATGAAATCTATTGATGGCCCCGCTTCGGCCATTTTAACTGGTTTGGCCACTATCCACTTAGTGAATTTATCCACCATGACCAGCAGATACTTTCTCTTATGGCTTCCTCCTTTAAGGGGTCTGACCATATCGAGTCCCCAGACCACAAAAGGCTAAGTGATGGGGATTGTTTGTAAGGCAGTGGGGGCATGTGGCTTTGATTGGCAAAGAGTTGGCATCCGACGCAACGTTGGACAAGGTCCTGCGCATCTGCTCGAGCCGTCGGCCAATAAAACCCTGTACGGAAGGCCTTGCTAACAAGGGCCCGAGTTGCGGCGTGGTGACCGCCGAGTCCGGCATGAATTTCAGCCAAGAGCCACCGCCCCTCTTCCTCGAATATACAGCATTCAAGGACTCCGGTGGTGCTTTTCTTATAGAGCTCTCCATCATGAACCATGTACGCCCTTGAACGCCGGATAGTGCAGAGGGCCTCATTCTGGTCCTCAGGAAGCTCTTTCCTGTTAAGGTAGGCCAGGAAGGGTTCGATCCATGGGGCAATGACTGCCATGATGAAATGCGCCGAATGTGTTATTTCGGCGGCTGAGCCCCCGAAGACGTTGGTGTTTCCAGGATCTGGGGTTATGTTTGGATCCGGACTAGTATTGTCGTTTTCCCCCTGCCACACCACGGATGGCTTAAAGAGCCTTTCCAGGAAAATATTAGGTGGGATGGGGTCGCTATTAGCGCCGATACGAGCAAGAATGTCCGCCGCTTGATTACTTTCTCGAGCCACATGATGGAACTCGAGCCCTTCGAACCAGGCTGATATTTTTATGACTGTGTTACGGTACGTTTCCATCTTCGGATCTTTGGTGTCGAAATCTCCATTTATTTGAGATATTGCAAGGTTTGAGTCCCCGCGAACTTCTAGGCGTTGTATGCCCATGGAGACAGCCATCCGGAGACCACGCAATAAGCCCTTGTATTCGGCTACGTTATTGGAGTCTGTGTATAGTATTTGGAGAACGTATTGGACGATGTCTCCAGTAGGGGATGTTAAAATGATGCCCGCTCCTAACCCTGCCAGTATTTTGGAACCGTCAAAATACATGACCCAATTGGAGTACGTGTCCTACTCTTTATGGAGTTCGGCCTCTGTCCATTCGGCGACGAAGTCAGCCAATACTTGGGATTTAATAGCTCGACGTGGCTTATATGTAATGTCAAATCACTACAAAAAAATACAAGTGAGGAAGGTAGATCCGGCGGGGTGTGAGGTCCACCGCTGCGTCAGAGGACTAGATTCAGCGGCTTGTCGTGGTTGGGGGGTTGGGGAGGGGAAGGGGAGGGGCTCTGGGGAAGAATCTTGGGGGCAAAGAGGGGAAAACTATGGAGTTACCAAAGCAGCCCTTTTCCATTCATGTGGCAGGGGTAAAACAGGAATATCGCAGGGCTAAACTTTCGGGCGCGTGATATTTCGATGTGAGCGGGAAGTTTGAAAGCTTTTGGTGCCTAAAATTATAAGTATTCTGCTCTCGTACGGCCGACTATGATATCATGGCCGACAATTTGTTTGTTTTGCACGCAAAAAAATGTGCAAGTTTTGAAAATCAATGTCTCCAGCTCGAAACTTAGATTGTCCATTTAGTTCAAATATGGATCATTGAGCTACTACAAGCAAATACCATCATACGGTCCAATTCAAATGAATTTCCAAATGTGTTTATCCTAAATATGATGACAAAAGCAAAAATGTGTATGTGTATGAATAAAGTGGATGATTATAAAGTTTGAACATGCCCGTATGTGTATATCTCTAGGTTTGATATATGAATTTGAAATCACGAAATCCCAGCTTAAAAAATGTACCTCCGTTTATATGAATTACAAAAGCTAATGATGGAGTCGAATTCCAAAATTCCAATCTTAGGTTTGTAATTCTGGTACATCAAGGTATATCACGCATGTTCAAAAGTATCGTTATCTCATAGTACAAACTGTGAAACAAATTGATCAACCATGAGTGCACAATATCTCAATTACGCTAAAGTCCCTCAAATATAGACACCTCACTCTTTATATGAAGTCAACCCCCCCCCCCAACACACACACACACACACAGAAGTCGTTCTCTCCCCCAAACACCAACACACGAGCACATTAACACCCCTCTCTCTTGTAAAGTCTGGACCCCAACATAGGTCTCTATCACTTTGTCTCTCGGGCATGCACACATCTCTTCCCTCACTCTCTAGGTCTCCCGCTATCTCTCTTACCCATGCACATACACTATGTAGAGTGTATATTTCCCATACACACAAAACGTCGCCCCCAAATGTCTATCTCCCTAGTTATGTGGTTCTCGCGCACTCACCTCATACACCACCCCCACTTCAAACAAGCACACTTTGTCTCCTTGTGCACCACTCTCCTCTTTCTATCTCTCCCACATGCAGAGCCTCCCCAGCTCCTTCCCTGTATACATATATGTCGTGACTCTTTGCATAGCTCCCTAATGTATACTCGTTCTCGATTTCGCACATTGTTCTCTACACCATCTATTCTAGCTCTCTCATGAAGTCCCTATCACACACACGATGACTCGCTTCCCTTGCGTCTCTATTCATAGGACAATTTTGGACAACATCAACATTGTCTCCCTATCTATACGCCATTTATGGACACAAACGCCCCCTCTCGCCCCCTCTCTTCCTCTCTCTCTCTCTCCGGTGCTAGCTCTCTCTTTCTCTCGCTCTCACACCCCTCTCCCCCCCACACACTCGATGTCTCTTCCAAATAGTCTGCTGCCCCCGCCCGCACCCGTGCTATCTCACTACTACACATGTCACACCATTCCCCCTTCCCTTATACTAGGTTTACATCATCAGTTGTCTCTCTACTCCACATACACTCTCTCCCTCTCACACACAAACACGTGCACAAACACACACGGATACGCACAAACACCCATTTACCTGGATCCTCATCTCTCCTCATGTCTGCATGTGTATCTCACACACTCACTCTCTAATTATGTATATGTGTCTCCACGTTACACAACACAAAGCCCCATGTACATGTCTCTCTCTATCCTCCACACACATAGACACAAAGAATCTGTTATCATTGCCTCAGTCTCTAACATATCACACACGTACACACACTCTCTCTCTCTCTCTCGCAAACACGCTGAACAAGGGTTTCCCCGTGAATAACTTACCGTCTACTCATGAACAGTCCTGGCAGTACGGCAAACACGAGACGTGAAAAAGAATAAATCTACACATGCTTAGACCACCTAGTATGACTACTAGGACTAGAGCAAGCCAAAAAGCGCGCCGCCGTCACCCCGTCCTTGTCGGCGACGGGAAAATCTTCGTTTTACACAGTCGAGAAGTCATTGTGCTAAGGCCCCACATGTTGAGGCATTGAATAGATTGTACATGCTAGTTTACATAAGCAAGTATCTATAATACGTTTGTATCTCCATACTTATATTTCTTCTCTTATAAAAAACCGAGTTGGTGATGATGGTACATGTGCCATCTTGCAATATAGACCGTTCGATCTATATCTGACAGATGGAAATTAAACTAAAAGATACCTACACCCCTCTCCACATTTGCAGACAAGGCCTTCCCTCGTTCATCCTTATCTCCAACAAACCTCATTGTTGAGCAATTAAGAAAGGAAGCCTCTGGAACAAACTGGCCTGGTGGCCGCTGCCGGCGTCGTCAATCCCCATGCCTCCGCTCAGTTCGACCACCAACCACCACCACACCCCACTCCTCTTCACCTTATCTCATATTTATCGAGATAAAATTAGTTTTTACACATGGGATTACTCCCGCAAGGGTCAATCACAACAAGTGTTTTATAAAAAAATGCATCTTGATGTTCCGTGCAATGCACGGATCTTGCTAGTACTCCTACGCAAGACTAAGTTGGTGATGCTGGTGTGTCAGCCATCCGTCGTTTCTGACCATTAGATCTACATCTAACGATTGTGAGGTAAGTTGTTGCCTTTTCTCACCAACATCCCACTTGTCTACCAATTTGCAGAAAAACCCATAATTAGTATCTTAAAACCAACCACATCCCTCCCCGACCTCACCAAAATAGCCCAAGGAATATATTCTAATTGAAACATAATATATCTCTAGTGACATATGTATATCAAAATTAGAGTGTTTTGTACCAAGTTTGTGAATAAGTATTATTCTAATTATGATTCATTGCAACGGACAAGAACATTGCTAGTACTTCCAACCATGCATTTCTTTTCCTAGTATTCCATAGTTTCGAGTTTTCCATCAAGATATTAGTCACTCATGGTTGATATTTACTTTCAATCATGTACACATATGCACTATGTAACTAGCCTTGCTTATTGGCTTCCAAAGCTTAACTTTCACTCCTACTTACAATATGTAGAGTATTTAACAAAAAACTACCACTTTCAACCAGCCCTAGGAGTAATCTATTGTACAAAAAATAGCAAAAACATACCCAAAATTTCTTAATCCACGCCAAAAACTACCTAGTACTCCTACCGATTAGGTTCGTTTAAACCCATTTATGACAGGGTTGGCCCACATGTCCGTGCTGACGAGGTAGCTTAAACCAATACATTTTGTTTGACCGTTGACACGAGGGACCCACATCTCACCTTCTATCCTATTATTCCCCCTCAAATCATTATTTTTCCTGACCATTACTTCAAACAGTACTGATGCGTGTTCGTCGGTGGCGCCGGTGATGAGCAAGTTGGCTGCCGCTCCGCCGGACGGGCCGAACGCCGCGCTAGCCTCCGCACGGGTTGGCAGGCTGGCCCGAGCGTGACTCACGAGCGAGAAAGCCACCGCGCTGGCCTTCACTCGAGCCAGATGGCTGGCCTTAGCACGGCACGCGCAAGCAAGCCGCCGTGCTGCCTTGCCAATCTAGCTAGCAAACCTTGCAGACAAGCAGTTGGACGGAGCTATCTTGGCTAGCTAGCGGCCGCGAGCGCCGGACGAAGCTGGCATCCGGGCTGCTGCAACATGGTCTCCGCACCGCCGGAGGTTTTGACCTCGCCTTCTGCCAGCGGAGGTAGCTGCATCCCATGGCCGAGGATGACTAGTTGGATGGGCCGGAGGTAGGAGGTCACTCGAGGATTTTTGTTGGTAAGAGCATGTATAATGGTTGATAATGTAGTCTTATCTTAAGTCTGCCACGTATGCAAGTGGTAGTAGTTTCTTGGCATTTTAGTGGTTTCTTGCATTATTAGAGCAAGTACAATAGAGCTGAGTCACCGGGCTATAAGAAATAAACTACTACTACATGTTGGCTATAAGATGGGCTGTAGATGACATGGCACTGGATTATAGCCAGCAGCTGGCTATACTATTAACCAAGCTCTTAGGGGTTTCTTGTAAGGAACAATGTACGTACTACTAGCGACAAAAGCCGATTCTACGTTGCGTTGTACTCCAACGAGTACTACTAGTGGTCGCGGGAGTGTATACCTCGTTTTGTGGGTTCGATCCCGGCCGAACGCACGGCAGCCTTTTAAAAAAATAGTACTACTACACTTCGCTGCGAGCCAATATTATACACGGGTAGTTTGAATTTTGAAGTCAAACGGACGTGCGGCCCCACAACCTGGGTGCACTGGACAGCCTAGCCACGTGAACGGGTTTTCCTTCCTAGCATCCCGTGGCTCGCGTGCTCGTCCTAGCCACACCTTGCTTGCAGCTTCCAGCTAGTAGCATATTTAAACAAGCGCCTCCCAATTAAGCCCGAGGAGCCGGAAAAGCCTGGCAGGGCATTAGGAACTGTGCAATATGGCTATGTACGTAAAGTGCTCTACTACTACTCTGTAGCTTGTGGCGTTGCATGCATGGACTTTAGTCCATTATCGGCTCTACTATAAAAGAAATTCCTCTTTCCGTGTTTTTTTTGAAATGGAGGCAAAAGCTTTGCTTCATCTCATTCATAAAGAAGGAACTACTAACAAAGTTCGACGAGATCCATTACACCTCCACAAATGGAAGCGAAAAGCCTAGTCTCGCTGTATCAAATAACTCAAATGTTCTGCCCCCGCAGTAACCGTCGCTGATAAATAGACTGCTAGTGTGTGCGTGAGAGGAGCGGCTGAATAGAGCACCGAGAGTACCCACTAGGCCACTACGCAGGTGTACTTCCCCTGCATTGATAGTACAGCGATGGTTTTAGAGAATAGTAGTACCCTCCACTTCCAGCTGTAGCTCCTTGGCCCTGAGATTCAAGAGTTCAAAACGGGTGCACTATACTAGACTAGACTAGAAGTACAGTACATCGCACTACTAGTTGAGAAAAGTAGTACTAGTACTGCTACAGTACGAGTACGTACTCCTCCATCACATAATGTAAGACGTTTTTGACACTAGTTGGCATGTACAAAAAATGGCAAAAACATACCCAAAATTTCTTAATCCACGCCAAAAACTACTACCTAGTGCCAAAAATGTCTTACTAGTGCTATTATTTATAGTATAATGCAATCCCATAACGTTCCATAATCCCTTTCTTTAAAAAAAATCACTTCTGGAGAGAAGATTGCTATCTCCACGCGAGCTTCTCGTAGGCCAGCGACACTGCATGCAGTCATGTGAGAGAGAGGGAGACATCCATGCAGCATGCAGAGAGAGGAGAACGCGGGCGGATATGTCACATCCCTAGCTGCTGGTAGTGCTCTAGGCTAGCTCATGTGTGCATCATATTTAAATTCTGAAAATTTGAACTGAGGGAATTATTGGAAGCCTCAAAACCCTAAATAAAAGAGGGGCAAAAACCCTAGAAATCTTATTCATTGCTCCAAATGGCTCTCCTTAAATGTTTGATAATTTCTGGTAAGGGTTCTGGTCCCAACCAAAATATTGAACATTTTTAAGGATTTATTTTTGGGACTTTGAATTTAAATCATAGCTATTTGAATTGGACTTATATCTATTGTTAAATAAATATAGGTCCAATAATTCTGAAATATTTTTGTGGAGCATTGTTTTAATTCTTTTAGCTCCTAAAAATATTGTCAGAAGCAAAATAAATTGAATTGGTTTCAAAACCAAATTCAAAACAAACCTGCAAAATAGAAAACTGAAATAATTAGAAAAAAACAAAACAGAAGAGAGAGACTACCTGGGCCACTTACCTGTAGTCGGCCCAGCTGGCCAGCTCCTCCCGCTGGCCCAGCCCACCTCCTTCCCCCCCTTGTCCTCTTCTTCCTCTGCCAGTAGGCAGAGGCGAGGCGTGGCGCGCGCCCGAAGAGCGCCGGCCACCTCCTGCTTCGCCGTGGCAGCCTCCCTGCCTCCCTCCTCGACGCCCGCGACGCCACGCACCCCCCCAGGCCTCTCACTCTCTCCCCGAGCTCCTCTCCTCCTCTGGCTCTCTCGCGCGCAGCCACCGAACACACCCGCCGCCGCCGACGAGCTTCCCCGTGGCCACCGGCCACCCCTAGCCTCGCCGATGCGCCCAGGAGCTCCCCCTCGACCCCTCCTTCCTCCCCACCGAACCACGGCCCTACGGACGCGCCACAACGCCGCCGGCATCGCCGTTTCCATCGCCGGCCGCCGAGGATCTTCACCGTCAATTCGCCACCATCGTCGCTTCCCCGAGCTCGCTGACCCTCCCTGCACGATCCCCGTGAGTCCCTGCTTCGTTTCCCCCTAACCCCAAGCCCGATTTCGAGCTCTAGCCGCCCCCTCTACCGGAGCCGAGACGCTCCGCCGCACGGACTCGTCGCCGGCGAAGCCCCGGTGACCAAACGGCCCCGCGCGTGCGTCCGTTGCACTCGCAACGTCCCGTGGAGCAACGCTAGCATGGCAGCTAGCTCGTTTGCAAGCCGCAGCGCTAACCCCGCACCCACCCGAGCTCCGGCCGCCGCCTCGGGCTCCATTCCGGCGAACCCCGGCCACCCCTGCACCTCCCGATGGCCCCCCTAGATGCGCACGGGCACGGGCTACCCTCTGGTGCCCTTGGCTTGGCCCAAAACCCCTCGCAGCGCCACTCCGGCGAGCTCCCGCCGCAGTTTTGGTCGTCGCCGGCCGAACTCCGACGACTGCCGACGTGGCACGCCTAATTAGTACTAATGAGGCCTAAACACCCCCCCCACAGCCACTGACAGTGGGCCCCGTAGTGGGTCAAAGCCCGGGTCAACGCGGGATTAGCCCCTGTGTCACTGACGTGTGGACCCCACACGTCAGGTTTGACCCGAGCCAGCCCAGTTGACCCTGCTGATGTCACTGTGACGTGGGGCTGACGCAATAAGTATTTTCTGGATTTAAAAATAATCAGGAAATTCCAGAAAATAGCTAAAACTTCAATAAATCATAGAAATTCAACCGTAACTCCAAATTAAATAATTTATATATGAAAAATTATCAGAAAAATTCAAGGAATCCATCTGTACCATTTTCATGCATGTTAGAACAACTTATAGGTGCTGTTTAGCACAAATCATATAAAGGGCATTTAAATAATCACATATGGAGTTTGAATTTGAATCTTGTATTCAAACCAACTTCATTTAATTTGTTGCTAGTTGCATTAGCCCAAAACACATTCATTTTGCCATGTCATGATCATGCATCATATTGTGCATTGCATTGATTGTGTTCCTTTCTGTGTTGCCGGTATTTGTCCCCTCTCGATAGACGTGATACCGATGACGTGATCGTTGACACTGATGAAGACTCAATGTTATCTTCAGAAGTGCCAGGCAAGCAAAACCCCCTTGTTCATTCCGATACAATCCTACTCTCTCGCTCCTGCTCTCTTTTACTGCATTAGGACAACAACGACATATTTGATACTTGCTGCAGTAGCTGAACCCCTTTATCCTTTGCATGACCTGTCATTGCCACAGTAAATAGATGAAACCCACTAGCATGAGTAGGAATTGTTTGAGCCCTGATGTGCCTACTCATTCATGCTTGTTTGTCATGCCTGCTACTGCTTAGAGTTGAGTCAGGTCTGATTCATCGGGGATGAATCAGAGGCGTGTGAACATGTCCCCATGTGTGTGAGCTAAGTGTGTGAACACGTTTTGGTAAAGGTAGCGGTGAGAGGCCATGTAGGAGTACATGGTGGGTTGTCTCATTGCAGCCGTCCTTAGGAACTGAGTTCTGTGTTTGTGATCCATGACCAGCTACTACCACACATTGGAATGCTTAAGTGCCCCTCTCGACTTATTAATCAACATGATCTCTGTCCAGGAGTTGCAACTAGTTTCTGGTGTTTGTAGGTAGTGTTAGTAGTCTACCAAGTGGCACCCGATACAGGTGGGCTTGGGACAGACTAGGCACCGTGGCACGGTGTACCAAGTGGCACCCGGTTGGTGGGCTTGGGAACCCTGCACACATCGTTTGGGGCCGTGAGCGACACCCCGGCCGGATCTCCTTGCGGATGGAACCCGAATAGGCGATAAACCTGGACTAGAGACTTGTTCGGTTAGTCAGGTCGTGGCCGACTCCCTCGCCCGGCTTCCGCTTGAAGGTTGCCGAGGTACATGACATGTACAGGGCGGTAAGTGGCGGGAGCGTGTGTGAAGAAGTACACCCCTGCAGGGTTATCATTATCTATTCGAATAGCCGGATTCCTCGGATATGGAAACGTGGACCCCTTATATCAGTTCATAGACAAGTGAAAGTGGATACTCTAAAATACGCAAGATAAGCGTGAGTGCTATGGATGGCGTTCTCGTAGGGAGACGGGAAGCGGATCCATAGTGGTGTATTGGTTGGTGAATATGTGGACTCGTGTGCGCCACCTCAAAAGAGTTACTTGCAGTCGTAGTTCAGGATAGCCACCGAGTCAAAGCTGGCTTGCTGCAGTCAAACCCTACCATCCCCTTTGTTGATAATGATGCATATGTAGATAGTTCTGATGTAAGTCTTGCTGGGTACATTTGTACTCACGTTTGCCTATTTTATGTTTTGCAGAGAGACTTCAGTCTCACTAGTAGTTCCACGTGGACTTCGACGTTTAGCTTGATACCTCAGCTACGATCTTGTGCCCTCGGCAGGATCTGATAGATAGTCAGGCTTCTCAGCCTTTTTCATTTATAGATGTCTGTACTCAGACATGATAGCTTCCGCTTGTGCTTTGACTTGTATGCTCTGATTGTTGGGTCGTGAGACCCATGTTTGTAATGTCTCGCTCCTCGGAGCCTAATGAATAACTACTTGAGTCGTAGGGTCATTTTGTGATGCCATGTTGTATTGCACATATCGAGCATATTGTGTGTATGTTATTGAAATGCTTGGTATGTGTGGGATCTGACCATCTAGTTGTTTATCTTTAGTAGCCTCTCTTACCGGGAAATGTCTCCTAGTGTTTCCACTGAGCCATGGTAGCTTGCTACTGCTCCGGAACACTTAGGCTGGCCGGCATGTGTCCTTCTTCGTTCCTGTGTCTGTCCCTTCGGGGAAATGTCACGCTTTGAGTACCGGAGTCCTGTTAGCCCGCTACAGCCCGGTTTACCGGAGTCCTGCTAGCCCAGTGCTACAGCCCGGACCCACTTGCTGATGACCGACACGTTCGAAGCTGGGTCATGGATGCCTGTCCCTGTAAGTCTGTGCCACTTTGGGTTTACGACTAGTCATGTCAGCCCGGGCTCCTTATCATATGGATGCTAGCGACACTATCATATACGTGAGCCAAAAGGCGCAAACGGTCCCGGGCAAAGGTAAGGCGACACCCGTGGGGATACCGTGCGTGAGGCCGCAAAGTGATATGAGGTGTTACCGGCTAGATCGATGTGACATCGAGTCGGGGTCCTGACAGCGTTGGTATCAGAGCTTGACTGCCTGTAGGATTACCAAGCCAAACTGGTCGAAGTTGAGTCTAGAAATTCTTTAGTTATATAAGGGAATTGACTGTGGGATGGAACGTAAGGCTCTTTTACTCCTTATACCTTATGCCCTTCCGATCTGAGTCATCATCTTATCTTCTACGGGGATTAAGAACTAGGCTATCTCTTCTTTCCATTAGGATCACGTGTTACTAATCCGTAGACTTATAAGATTGTTGATTCAAGCCTCAGTTCAGCTCCTACTATCTTCTGTATGTTAATTGTTGATCTCCAAACCTTGATATTGTGCTTCTGAGTGGTTATGCCACCATTTTTGTGAATGTCTCAAATCTTTTCTGAGCATTTACAGCCGTTATGCTATCCGAGTCATTCCAGGTTTCTAAATAGTCTGATGCATTTGCAAATCCTTTCCCTCTGGTTTTGATGCTCCTTTATGCCAGCTCAATCACACTAATTGTTGAGTTGAGGTATTCTATTGCCTTGACATTATGTTGGAGTTATTATTATGACCCTAGGTGTCTTAGGGGATCATCTAGTAATTTAGCCATGATTTGTGTTCCCAGTGTGATGATTCTGGCCATCATTCTCGAAAGCATCCCGTGATGCTACTTAGTAGTAGGTATTCTATCCCTGGGTTTTGAACCCGAGATTCACTCTACCTACTTCATGTTGATAGCAATTGCTAGTGCCTTTAGGATATTAGTAACCTTTGCGATAGTCCTTGAAGTCCGTGGTATCTTCTTCTTCCAAATACCATGAACTACTTATGGCAGATGTTTATTGGATCAAAAAAAGATCACAATTAGAGTACTCTTGAGGAGATCTCCACTCATAAATCGTGACTCTGCCAGTTCTACCTTTCTGCATGGGTTATCCGGAAGAAATATGTTGAACTTGGTTCGACATACTAATCTATGCATCCACAACTCAGAAAGTTATATGTTCCTTTGAGCTGTTCTCTTTAGTTGCATTCTGACCCTCGTCTATCAATTGATAGTCAAGAGTATGCGTGCGTTCGTTCATTGATGCCTATGACTCTTGTGGTCTGTCAAGCCATTCCATTCCGGGATGACTAGGAGAAACAAACTCCAGTACCTCTTCCATATCTAGGATTGGGTCAAAGAAGTTGTGCTCCGCAGATCAAATTGCTAATCCAGCCTTTGATCCTGTTCTACCCTGAAGTATTACCATCTTTATATCGGGATTGTTATAGGAATTGCACACCATCCTATGAACTCCTGGTACAGTGATACTTCTTGTCGTCATTAGTCATTCCTCGGTCTTCGAGTTGATGCAACCGGAATACCGACAAATGAATTGTGATGCGTGAAATCAATACTCCTAGCAACCTCGTTGCTTGGTAGTTAAAAGACAATAATTTTATTCTTAGTGTGTTGGTTATTGAATCATCATTCTAAGATTGATCGTGCTACCTAGTCCATTCTCCTGGTTCACTCCTCGATCGATGAGTTAGGATTATTTCAAATTCTTGCTCTATTGATCATATCGTCTTGCCCTGAAAAGCAAGATTGTTCTCGAGCTTAGTAACATACCGGTGGCTCGTGATTTTCTGAATATCTTCTCAGAAGTATTACCAGGTTGTCACCTGACCGCTATGTTGAGCTCGTGATCAAGTTGGTTTCTTGTGAACCATCCTTCTCCAAGAATCTGTGTTGGATATCCCTGAGCTAGTTGGTTAAGTTAGACAACGACTTGGAGAGTTGGAAGATAAAAGCTTGCCTGACTTAGTTCGTTCCAAAGGGATGTTCTTGTGTAGTGTGTGTTGAAGAAAGATGATATCTTCATCGATTGGTCCCTGTGATCAGTTGCTGGACCTATCGTCTTATCAATCCTTTGATTTGAGTGTGGGCTATCGTCAAATCAAGTCAGAACCAACGATGTTCGTAATGTTGTCTTCCTCGTGGTTGATCCCTCGAGCATACACCATTATATCTTTTGGGGCTGACCAATGCTATCACCGTGTTCACACGATGGTGGAAGTCCAGTGATATGGAAATTCCGATGAGTTGTTGTTGAGCCCATTGACAACATTCTTATCTCCTCCATGATGTTGTTGAACATTAAGTTAGTGTTGGAAACTTTTGAAAGCATCTTCTTCATGCTAGCTCATGAAGTACTTGTTTGATGAAAGGAGTGACTTCCTTGATTCACGTGCATTTTGATGTAAGTTGCCGTCGTGAACTCGAGAAGGTTTGTTTTTGCCTCCTCTGGAACCATCCCAAGTCAGTTATGCACGTGCGAAGTATTCTGTGGTTTGATAGACTGATCATCTTCATTCCATATGTGTATCCTAGCACATCAAGCCACCGACTGATTTGTTCAAGGAGAAGGAGTATCTTCATAAGAGCTAATCCGGACTTATGAAAGAACTTCGATATCCTCGATGATGGCTCCCAGCCAGAACTCGGTAGTGTTTTATTGTAAGACTACCATGTGGGCATGCTTGTCTGGAACAACGTGTTCACATGTTTGTAGCAGAACCAGCTCATGTTTTGGAGCTTGCTATCGTAGTTCATCTCCTGAGAATCTCGCAACGTCATCTCGTCGATTTGTGTTGCAAACTTTCATTTTTCCTCCTAGACTCGATGAGTCTGGAATATCCTGACACCAACCAGATCTGGGTCTCAGGCAGATATGATGGTTGGAACATTTCCCAAGAACTATAATATTGGTCCCTCGATAACCGGTAAAGTGGATGTCGTGGCCAACACACCCAGCCGGAAGACCTATTATTGTAGTATCCTGGTTGAGGAAGTTGGCCACCTCCCCATAAGGATTTCGTAGGATTTACCTCCGTAACTGTTCCTTATGGATTCTATTGCTCCCGAAGTCCGACCTTTTACTTGATGTTCTAGATATCAAACCATATCTATGGGTGTATTACGCTAGCACATTAAGGAGAACATTAGAAGCGGAGTGCTAAATGTCTCTCGGTCGTTCATCCAGATTTTATTTGCTTGGCCTCGCTAAGGTGAAATCTGAGAAAGTGTTATCCTCCTTCGCATCTGCATCCTCCATCACCATTCATCATGGTAGCAAGTTGTGTTGCCAGGATCCTTGACATGGATGTTGGTAAAACCTTGATGATTATGGAAATGCTCAAGTTCTTGAGAGCACGCACAAGCGCTACGTGTTATCATCGGCACTAACCGAGGTTGCTCTCAGTTTCCTCGGCAATGCTATGATCTTTCAAACATAGAATCCACTCTCTTTTATTGGGTTCTTCCCCAGTTACCAGAATCATTCCAGCATTTGCATTTTGTTCCCAGCTTGCACCACCAATGTGCCATTCTACCATGGGTCTCTTCCATCTCCGGTGATGAGGAAATTCATCCATTACGTTGTCTTCAACAAGGTAATCCACATCATCCAAGTCCGAGTATGCCATTCTACCGACCCCCCTCCAAACGATCGTTGTGAATTGCCTTATGCTGGTATGAAGAGTTTCAATGATCTCTGAATCAAAGGTAATTCTTTTTGCCACTTAAGATAATACCCTACGATCACCCTCCTCTAGGATGTTTCGTCGTGGTATCATGGCAATTCAACTCCTCGCTACGTTAACAATCGATTACCACCTTCTTAAGTGTGGAATCGTTGTCTACCTGGTGAACCTTCGTCATCCGTTTCTTTCCACCCCTCTTGATGTGTATCTCGTGTCTCACCCGAGAGATGGTTCTAAGTCTCATTCCGTGAGTTAGTCCTGAGTTGTTCGACCTTCGAGAAGACCGATCCTTTTAGGGTTTTCCTTTCCTCTTCTTGTCATGATTAGCTGAAGTTCTCAGAGCAAGACGACAAGACAAAGATGGTGTTCAAATCAACGTTCAACTGAAGTGCACCCTGGATCGTGAAGATTATACTAGTTGCGTTTCCCCTTCACCTTACCCTACGCTTGAATCTCGAGACGAGATTCTTGTTTAGTGGGGGTGAGTTGTCACATCCCTAGCTGCTGGTAGTGCTCTAGGCTAGCTCATGTGTGCATCATATTTAAATTCTGAAAATTTGAACTGAGGGAATTATTGGAAGCCTCAAAACCCTAAATAAAAGAGGGGCAAAAACCCTAGAAATCTTATTCATTGCTCCAAATGGCTCTCCTTAAATGTTTGATAATTTCTGGTAAGGGTTCTGGTCCCAACCAAAATATTGAACATTTTTAAGGATTTATTTTTGGGACTTTGAATTTAAATCATATCTATTTGAATTGGACTTATATCTATTGTTAAATAAATATAGGTCCAATAATTCTGAAATATTTTTGTGGAGCATTGTTTTAATTCTTTTAGCTCCTAAAAATATTGTCAGAAGCAAAATAAATTGAATTGGTTTCAAAACCAAATTCAAAACAAACCTGCAAAATAGAAAACTGAAATAATTAGAAAAAAAACAAAACAGAAGAGAGAGACTACCTGGGCCACTTACCTGTAGCCGGCCCAGCTGGCCAGCTCCTCCCGCTGGCCCAGCCCACCTCCTTCCCCCCCCCCTTGTCCTCTTCTTCCTCTGCCAGTAGGCAGAGGCGAGGCGTGGCGCGCGCCCAAAGAGCGCCGGCCACCTCCTGCTTCGCCGTGGCAGCCTCCCTGCCTCCCTCCTCGACGCCCGCGACGCCACGCACCCCCCCAGGCCTCTCACTCTCTCCCCGAGCTCCTCTCCTCCTCTGGCTCTCTCGCGCGCAGCCACCGAACACACCCGCCGCCGCCGACGAGCTTCCCCGTGGCCACCGGCCACCCCTAGCCTCGCCGATGCGCCCAGGAGCTCCCCCTCGACCCCTCCTTCCTCCCCACCGAACCACGGCCCTACGGACGCGCCACAACACCGCCGGCATCGCCGTTTCCATCGCCGGCCGCCGAGGATCTTCACCGTCAATTAGCCACCATCGTCGCTTCCCCGAGCTTGCTGACCCTCCCTGCACGATCCCCGTGAGTCCCTGCTTCGTTTCCCCCTAACCCCAAGCCCGATTTCGAGTCTCTAGCCGCCCCCTCTACCGGAGCCGAGACGCTCCGCCGCACGGACTCGTCGCCGGCGAAGCCCCGGTGACCAAACGGCCCCGCGCATGCGTCCGTTGCACTCGCAACGACCCGTGGAGCAACGCTAGCATGGCAGCTAGCTCGTTTGCAAGCCGCAGCGCTAACCCCGCACCCACCCGAGCTCCGGCCGCCGCCTCGGGCTCCATTCCGGTGAACCCCGGCCACCCCTGCACCTCCCGATGGCCCCCCTAGATGCACACGGGCACGGGCTACCCTCTGGTGCCCTTGGCTTGGCCCAAAACCCCTCGCAGCGCCACTCCGGCGAGCTCCCGCCGCAGTTTTGGTCGTCGCCGGCCGAACTCCGGCGACTGCCGACGTGGCACGCCTAATTAGTACTAATGACGCCTAAACACCCCCCCCACAGCCACTGACAGTGGGCCCCGTAGTGGGTCAAAGCCCGGGTCAACGCGGGATTAGCCCCTGTGTCACTGACGTGTGGACCCCACACGTCAGGTTTGACCCGAGCCAGCCCAGTTGACCCTGCTGACGTCACTGTGACGTGGGGCTGACGCAATAAGTATTTTCTGGATTTAAAAATAATCAGGAAATTCCAGAAAATAGCTAAAACTTCAATAAATCATAGAAATTCAACCGTAACTCCAAATTAAATAATTTATATATGAAAAATTATCAGAAAAATTCAAGGAATCCATCTGTACCATTTTCATGCATGTTAGAACAACTTATAGGTGCTGTTTAGCACAAATCATATAAAGGGCATTTAAATAATCACATATGGAGTTTGAATTTGAATCTTGTATTCAAACCAACTTCATTTAATCTGTTGCTAGTTGCATTAGCCCAAAACACATTCATTTTGCCATGTCATGATCATGCATCATATTGTGCATTGCATTGATTGTGTTCCTTTCTGTGTTGCCGGTATTTGTCCCCTCTCGATAGACGTGATACCGATGACGTGATCGTTGACACTGATGAAGACTCAATGTTATCTTCAGAAGTGCCAGGCAAGCAAAACCCCCTTGTTCATTCCGATACAATCCTACTCTCTCGCTCCTGCTCTCTTTTATTGCATTAGGACAACAACGACATATTTGATACTTGCTGCGGTAGCTGAACCCCTTTATCCTTTGCATGACCTGTCATTGCCACAGTAAATAGATGAAACCCACTAGCATGAGTAGGAATTGTTTGAGCCCTGATGTGCCTACTCATTCATGCTTGTTTGTCATGCCTGCTACTGCTTAGAGTTGAGTCAGGTCTGATTCATCGGGGATGAATCAGAGGCGTGTGAACATGTCCCATGTGTGTGAGCTAAGTGTGTGAACACGTTTTGGTAAAGGTAGCGGTGAGAGGCCATGTAGGAGTAGATGGTGGGTTGTCTCATTGCAGCCATCCTTAGGAACTGAGTTCTGTGTTTGTGATCCATGACCAGCTACTACCACACATTGGAATGCTTAAGTGCCCCTCTCGACTTATTAATCAACATGATCTCTGTCCAGGAGTTGCAACTAGTTTCTGGTGTTTGTAGGTAGTGTTAGTAGTCTACCAAGTGGCACCCGGTACAGGTGGGCTTGGGACAGACTAGGCACCGTGGCACGGTGTACCAAGTGGCACCCGGTTGGTGGGCTTGGGAACCCTGCACACATCGTTTGGGGCCGTGAGCGACACCCCGGCCGGATCTCCTTGCGGATGGAACCCGAATAGGCGATAAACCTGGACTAGAGACTTGTTCGGTTAGTCAGGTCGTGGCCGACTCCCTCGCCTGGCTTCCGCTTGAAGGTTGCCGAGGTACGTGACATGTACAGGGCGGTAAGTGGCGGGAGCGTGTGTGAAGAAGTACACCCCTGCAGGGTTATCATCATCTATTCGAATAGCCGGATTCCTCGGATATGGAAACGTGGACCCCTTATATCAGTTCATAGACAAGTGAAAGTGGATACTCTAAAATACGCAAGATAAGCGTGAGTGCTATGGATGGCGTTCTCGTAGGGAGACGGAAGCGGATCCATAGTGGTGTATTGGTTGGTGAATATGTGGACTCGTGTGCGCCACCTCAAAGGAGTTACTTGCAGTCGTAGTTCAGGATAGCCACCGAGTCAAAGCTGGCTTGCTGCAGTCAAACCCTACCATCCCCTTTTGTTGATAATGATGCATATGTAGATAGTTCTGATGTAAGTCTTGTTGGGTACATTTGTACTCACGTTTGCCTATTTTATGTTTTTGCAGAGAGACTTCAGTCTCACTAGTAGTTCCACGTGGACTTCGACGTTTAGCTTGATACCTCAGCTACGATCTTGTGCCCTCGGCAGGATCTGATAGATAGTCAGGCTTCTCAGCCTTTTTCATTTATAGATGTCTGTACTCAGACATGATAGCTTCCGCTTGTGCTTGACTTGTATGCTCTGATTGTTGGGTCGTGAGACCCATGTTTGTAATGTCTCGCTCCTCGGAGCCTAATGAATAATTACTTGAGTCGTAGAGTCATTTTGTGATGCCATGTTGTATTGCACATATCGAGCATATTGTGTGTATGCTATTGAAATGCTTGGTATGTGTGGGATCTGACCATCTAGTTGTTTATCTTTAGTAGCCTCTCTTACCGGGAAATGTCTCCTAGTGTTTCCACTGAGCCATGGTAGCTTGCTACTGCTCCGGAACACTTAGGCTGGCCGGCATGTGTCCTTCTTCGTTCCTGTGTCTGTCCCTTCGGGGAAATGTCACGCTTTGAGTACCGGAGTCCTGTTAGCCACTACAGCCCGGTTTACCGGAGTCCTGCTAGCCCAGTGCTACAGCTCGGACCCACTTGCTGATGACCGACACGTTCGAAGCTGGGTCATGGATGCCTGTCCCTGTAAGTCTGTGCCACTTTGGGTTTACGACTAGTCATGTCAGCCCGGGCTCCTTATCATATGGATGCTAGCGACACTATCATATACGTGAGCCAAAAGGCGCAAACGGTCCCGGGCAAAGGTAAGGCGACACCCGTGGGGATACCGTGCGTGAGGCCGCAAAGTGATATGAGGTGTTACCGGCTAGATCGATGTGACATCGAGTCGGGGTCCTGACAGGATAGCCAATGGGCTGCATGGGGCATTTATAGCTGCTAAATCCTCCCATCCATGTGCCAGGGGTATTTCCATCCAGAAAGCATGCAGTGAGCCCCTGCCTTGGTATCCGGGTCTGCTCTTATGCGCAGAGTAAAAAGAATCGGAGGGAGTACTAGTAGTAAATAATAGCCTCACCCCTCCACTGAGGAACGATCTACAGTTGGAAGGGACGAGGCCCTGCGGTTACTACGCTCTTATCTCCTCCTCGCCAGTTCCCCTCCCCCCGAAGAGAAGGCAGTTTGTCGCTGCTACCATGGATTCGCCAGGCGGTTCTCCTCCTCGTCGGGGTTGGGAGACCTTGGACGACGATCCTGTGGGAGAAATTGCACGCCGCTCTGATGTCCTCACCGCCGCAAGACTCGGTGCTTCCTGCACCAACTTTTCCAAGATGCTGCTTAAACAAGCCATGCTTGTTGGTCTTCCATGCATCCTCGAGGAGAGGGTTCTTCTATGGGACAATCCTTCGAACAGTCCACCGCTCCCTGGCCATGGTTGCACGTTGACTCCGCTAGAGTTGCCGACGTTGAGAGGTAGTCGGATTTTGTTCGATGAGCAGGTCAGTAATGGAGTTTGATGATGTAGTACATAGTTATTCCATTTCAATCCCATAATTTCTCCGATGCCCACCGTCTTATATATAGGTCTGGGTCGGTGCCAACGAAGATTGGCTTGCATACCTCCCGCCGGATACCACCATCATTTTGCACAACATCCACAGCAGTGCGGCCGTTCCGGTAGACCCCTTCTCCACCATTGGGATCGGCCTTCCGGACTGGCTGGGCAAGAATACGTATGATGATGCCTACATGGGATTGAAGAAGATAGCAATTGCGGACTCGCCGACAAAGCGACCCGGCTACGATGATTACTATATCATCGCGGTGTTCGACATAAATATTTCCATCAATGCAAGAGGCAGTAACGGCAGAGGCTGGCGCATGTTGGCGGCGGCAGATTTGTACCCCTACACGTTCAAAGACGCCGTGTGCCATCTAGGCTGCATCTTCGCGGTGACAAGCTAGGGGACTTGTTTCATCTGGTTGATATCCTACGGTACGGGAGATTACAAACGGAATGCACAAACCATCATTTGTATCCCTAACGGTACTCCATTATTTTGCAGGGACCAGTCATCCCCCGATCAAAATAAGATCGCCGATCCTGGATGTGCATTTGCATCCACGATTCGGTCTAACCTGGAACCTTGTAGCTGACTTTGGCATATTCGGATCAACTATCTTAGTAGCCGTTACCCATGGTACCACTGATGTGCAACATGGTCACATAATCTACCACGATCGGACCGTCACCATCTACCCAGGTATTCCATTTTTAACCCTCTCGCCTTCTCTTTCATTGTTGTACTAGTAGTATACTTTGTAGTAGTAGTAGGAGTACTTTTTACCTTGGAGGACGCGTATAGCTAGGTAGGCCCTTGAAGACCTGAACCCACTAGCTGCCACCATTTTTGTTTTTCCATGTCTTACTATCTCATCCATGTAGCCAAGAGTGGCTATATATAATAAGCCGGTTATTTTACTTCCTCTATACCGGAGTAGTACTATTTGCTGCATAGTATTACTGATCGCCACATTTGAGCACAACATTATTATGCATGGACTTTGACTATGTACGTCACCATGTGTCTAGATCTGGGATGCCGCGTGTACCGGATGAACGGCGCCGAGTTCGACCCCCGTGATGCTACGTGGGTGCCGAGGAACACTCTTGGAGAGTACTCTCTTTTCATCGGGGACAGCTACCCCATTGTGAAGCGGATGCCACCTTCCGTGCACGACACGGAAGGCCTGCCATCCATGAAGCATGGTTGTGTCTTCAGTGCGCACCGCCGGATGAATGACATGATGGGACACGTTATCCCTGATTTATGCCGCTTCAGCTTGGATGAGTCTCCATCACGTGGAACCGGACTAGAAAGCTGTGACAATGGTTCCCGTTGCCCACCGCTATGGATCGTGCCATCCATGAAGAACACCTGGGACTGGAACCTGGAGGAGGACATGTAGCCCATCTATAACGTGTAAGTGGAGTATGGTAATTGTGAACGGTAGCGCCGTGAATATATGTAGACTAGTCGTGCACAAATTTATCACATGAGTTGGAGATGAACTTGTGTGGCATACTGGCATTTGTCCTTTAGAATTTATTACTAGTAAATGTGTTATGTGTGCATGCAACTTGTGTGGTTGTTGCACGGGCTCCAACACGCTCTTTGAGAAAAAAGGTGGCACAACTTTGGATATACGTGACGTGGCGGCATCATACTAGTACACTCCTACTAGGACGACAACTCATATAAAACCTTGCGCTTGGCTCTTTGCCTCTTCAGGAGGTTCAACAGTTCATACTCGTGTGAACCTTGCACTTGGCTCTTCGCCTCTTCTGAAGCGGGAATTTATGTCCATCTTGTTCTTGTTCAACGACGAGTATGACGCTCACCACCTGATGTGTTGCCGATATGTATAATAACATTGGTTCACCGGTGTTTGGTGCGGCCAGGATTGGATTGCTTGCAAGAAGGGTTTTTATTTCCTCCAGTTCGGGTGTTGTCACGTCCGTCCACTCAAAGTGGTCGGTTCGCCGTAGAAGGCGGTAGAGTGGAAGTGCCTTTTCTCCCCATCTGGAGATAAAGCGGCTTAGAGCTACTACGCAACCCGCGACCTTTTAAACTTGTTTAAGGTCTGTTGGCTTAGACAATTGTGATAAAGCCCGGATTTTGGTTGGGTTTGCTTCAATTCCTCTATTGGAAACGATGAAGCCCAGCAGTTTTCCAGCAGGGACGCCGAAAATGCACTTCTCCGGATTGAGCTTAATATCATACACGCGGAGGTTGTCGAATGTGAGACGTAAATCGTCTATTAGTGTTTCGACATGCCTAGTTTTGATGATAACATCGTCCACGTAAGCTTCAACTGTCTTGCCGATTTGTTTCTCCAGGCATGTTTGAATCATGCGTTGGTATGTGGCGCCGGCATTCTTGAGCTTGAAGGGCATAGTGTTGAAGCAGAATGGCCCATATGGGGTGATGAATGCCGTTGCAGCTGGATCGGATTCCTTCATTTTGATTTGATGGTATCCGGAATATGCGTCAAGAAAACACAATGAGTCGTGTCCTGTGGTGGCGTCAATGATTTGATCGATGCGGGGGAGGGGGAAGGGATCCTTGGGGCATGCCTTGTTGAGGTCTTTAAAATCGACACACAGGCGCCAGGATTCGTCCTTCTTTGGTACCATCACTAAATTTGCCAGCCAGTCCTGATGTTTTATTTCTCGAATGAATCCGGCCTCGATTAGATTAGCAAGTTCTTCCCCCATAGCTTGGCGTTTGGACTTGGAGAAGCGCCGCAGTGTTTGCTTAAGTGATTTATGTCCCTTCAATATATTGAGGCTGTGTTCGGCCAACTCGCGTGGGATTCCTGGCATGTCAAGAGGGTGCCAGGAGAATATATCCCAATTCTCGCGTATGAACTCCCGTAGAGCGGAGGCAACCATTGGGTCTAGTTGCGCTCCTATGGATGCTGTCTTCTTTGGGTCCGTTGGGTGGACTTGGAATTTGAATATTTCTTCTGCCGGCTTGAATGAGGTGCATTTGGGTCGTTTGTCTAGGACCACATCATCTCTGTCCACCGTGGAGCGCAGCGTGGTTAATTCTTTGGCCGCGAGGGCTTCAGGTAATGCCTCAAGGGCCAGGGACGTGGTTTTATTCTCGGTGCGGAGTGTTGTGTCCGGATCACTAACTAGAGTGATTATGTCGTTGGGCCCGGGCATCTTAAGCTTCATGTACCCGTAATGGGGTATTGCATGAAAGCGTGTGAATGCATATCGCCCCAAGAGGGCGTGATATCCGCTATTGAAGGGGGGAACCTGGAAAGTTATTTCTTTGGACCGATAGTTCTCCGGCGTGCCGAATACCACGTCGAGTGTGATTTTTCCCGCATACCGTGCCTCCCGACTGGGAATAATTCCTTGAAAGGTCGTGCTGCTTTGCTCAATGCGGCTCCTGTCTATTTCCATCTTTCGTATTGTATCCTCATAGATGAGGTTTAGTCCGCTGCCGCCGTCCATGAGAACCTTGGTGAGCCGAAAGCCATCCACAATTGGGCTGAGGACCAAGGCGGCCGGTGCTCGGACTGTTCTGTGTTGTGGTTCGTCACCAGCGTTGAAGGTTATCGCTGTGTCGTTCCAGGGGTTTATTGTTGTGATCTGGCAGACTTCGGTGAGTTCGCGGAGTGCCCTTTTGCACCTATTGTTTGAAGTGAATGTCTCAAAGACTGTCAGTATTCTGGGTTCATCGTCTTCTGGAGGGTGTTGCTCCGGGATGTCCTTGGTGAGGATGTCCTCACCGTTTTTGGCTACCTGCCGGAGTATCCAACATGCTCTAAGGTTGTGAGTTGGTATAGTATTCGGTGTGGTGTGTATTTTACAGGGGCCATCAAGCCATCCCTCCAGAACGGTTCTGCACCGCGTAATAGGTTTGTATTGCCTGGCTTTTGCGCGTTACAGGGGTGCACCATTTTTGCCTGGACTAGTGGTTGAGTTGGGGCCGATAGCTCCCAAACTGTGTGATTTCTCTAGGCGCTCTCTGATGACCCACAAGTATAGGGGATCTATCGTAGTCCTTTCGATAAGTAAGAGTGTTGAACCCAACAAGGAGCAGAAGGAAATGATAAGTAGTTTTCAGCAAGGCATTCTATGCAAGTACTGAAATAAGTGGTAACAGATAGTTTTGTGATAAGATAGGTTGTAACGAGCAACAAGTAACAAAAGTAAATAAAGTGCAGCAAGGTGGCCCAATCCTATTGTAGCAAAGGACAAGCAGGAACAAACTCTTATAATAGGAAAAGCGCTCCTGAGGACACATGGGAATATCGTCAAGCTAGTTTTCATCACGTTCATATGAATCGCTTTCGATACTTTGATAATTTGATACGTGGGTGGACGGTGCTTGGGTGCTGTTCTTACTTGAACAAGCATCCCACTTATGATTAACCTCTATTGCAAGCATCCGCAACTACAAGAAAAGTATTAAGGTAAACCTAACCATAGCATGAAACATATGGATCCAAATCAGCCCCTTACGAAGCAACGCATAAACTAGGGTTTAAGCTTCTGTCACTCTAGCAACCCATCATCTACTTATTACTTCCCAATGCCTTCCTCTAGGCCCAAATAATGGTGAAGTGTTATGTAGTCGACGTTCACATAACACCACTAGAGGCTAGACAACATACATCTTATCAAAATATCAAACGAATACCAAATTCACATAACTACTCATAGCAAGACTTCTCCCTTGTCCTCAGGAACGAACGTAATTACTCACAAAGCATATTCATGTTCATAATCAGAGGGGTAATAATATGCATATAGGATCTGAACATATGATCTTCCACCAAATAAACCAACTAGCATCAACTACAAGGAGTAATCAACACTACTAGCAACCTACTAGCACCAATCCTGGACTTTGAGACAAGAATTGGATACAAGAGATGAACTAGGGTTTGGAGATGAGATAGTGCTGGTGAAGATGATGATGGAGATTGCCCTCTCCCGGTGAGAGGAGCGTTGGTGATGATGATGGTGATGATTTCCCCCTCCCGGAGAGAAGTTTCCCCGGCAGAACAGTTCTGCCGGAGCTCTAGATTGGATCCACCAAGGTTCCGCCTCGTGGCGGCGGAGTCTCGTCCCGAAAAGTTCCCTCTTATTTTTTTCTGATCGAAAGACCTCATATAGGAGAAGATGGGCGTCAGAGAGCCACCAGGGGGTCCACGAGGTAGGGGGCGCGCCCTATGGGGGGCGCCCCCACCCTCGTGACAAGGGTGTGGGCCCCTTGGCCTTCATGTTTGGCGAGGATTTTTCTTTATTTATTTTAAGACGTTTCGTGGAGTTTCAGGACTTTTGGAGTTGCGCAGAATAGGTCTCTAATATTTGCTCCTTTTCCAGACCAGAATTCCTGTTGCCGGCATTCTCCCTCCTTATGTAAACCTTGTAAAATACGAGAGAATAGCCATAAGTATTGTGACATAAAGTGAAATAATAGTCCATAATGCGATAAATATCGATATAAAAGCATGATGCAAAATGGACGTATCAACTCCCCCAAGCTTAGACCTCGCTTGTCCTCAAGAGAAAAGCCGATAACAATAAATATGTCCTCGTGTTTAGAGGTAGAGGCGTCGATAAAAATAAAATACGGACATGAAGGCATCATGATTATTCTCATAACAGCAACATATATAGATTTTCTCATATGATTACTTATGTTCAAGTGATGATCTATTCACAATGCAAAAGTATAAATCATAAACCTTATTGGGCTCCGACAAACTATAATCTCAGTCATTGAAGCAATTGCAATTTATCATAACATCGGAAAGAGTCTATGTCAGAGCTAAAAAGCAAGTCCACATACTCAACTATCATTTAGTCCTCCATAATTGCTAACACTCACGCGATACTTGTGGTTACGGAGTTTTAATCGGACACAGAGAAAGATAAGGGCTTATAGTTTTGCCCCACAACCTTTTACCTCAAGGGTAATGTCAACAATAATGGTTCATGCTCCCCTACATCCAATTATATATATATATATATATATATATATATCATGTTCTTTCCAACATGCTGAGCTTGCCAAAGGATAAAATGAAAAAGAAAAGGTGAAGATCACCATGAATCATGCAGGAGGTAGAATATAATAATAAAGGATAGGCCCTTCGCAGAGGGAAGCAGAGGTTGCCATGCGCTTTCATGGTTGGATATATAAAATCTCAATGCGAAAGAACGTCACTTTATATTGCCCCTTGTGATATGAACCTTTATTATGCAGTCCGTCGCTTTTATTGCTTCCACATCACAAGATCGTATAAAGCTTATTTCTCTCACACCAATCAATCATACATATTTAGAGCAATTTTTATTACTTTGCACCGATGACAACTTACTTGAAGGATCTTACTCAATCCATAGGTAGATATGGCGGACTCTCATGGCAAAACTGGTTTAAGGGTATTTGGAAGCACAAGTAGTATTTCTACTTGGTGCTGAGAATTTGGCTAGCATGAGGGGGAAATGCAAGCTCAACAAGTTAGAGGATCCATGACAACATACTTTATCTCAGATATAAAAAATACATAACTCATTACGTTGTCTTCCTTGTCCAACATCAACTCTTTAGCATGTCATATTTTAATGAGTGCTCCCAATCATAAAAGATGTCAATGATAATATATCTATATGTGAAAACCTCCCTTTCTTTATTACTTCCTATTAATTGCAACAATGACCAAAGCTATGTTTGCCAACTCCCAACAACTTTTAATCATCATACTCTTTCTATGTGAAGTCATTACTCTCAATAAGATCAATATGAACTTTTTGTTTCTTTTTATTCTTTTTCTCTTTCTTTTATTCACCCAAGATCATGGCAAAATAATCAAGCCCTTGACTCAACACTAATCTTTATTATATATAGATCACGGACTCGATTACATAGAGAGATCATAAAGCAAAACTCAAAACTAGATCATGCCATAAACTTTATTCTACTAGATCAAGATACTACTAATAGGATCGAACTAAGAAAAACGGTAAAGATAGGAGTTTGTGATTGTGATACGATACCGGGGCACCTGCCCCAAGCTTGGCAGTTGCCAAGGGGAGTGCCCATACCCATGTGATTATGTCTCCTTGGTTGGTGAAGAAGGTGGCGGTGACGGATAATTGCACATCGAGCGCAAGAGGTCCTCCAGCTTGCGAATAATGCCCTTGAGTGCAACAATATGCTCCTTCAACAAAATATTTTCTTGTGTGAGATACTTGTTTTGTATACGAGCTAACTCAATCATCTTGAAAGCTTCGATCTCAGTTGGGGTGAGAAGATTATGATCAAGTTGGAGGGTGTCTTTTGCTGCGGGAGCTTGATCCTCCGTGGCCTTCTTGATCCTTTCATCCTTGTTGACCCTCGTGGGTTCTTCCTCTTCAGATCTATCTTCATTAACCAAGCATCGTTGTCACCAATGTTGCAGGAGGAAGACGATATGATGCCTAGCCTGGAAAACCCTGACAAAAAACAGATCGAAACAAGAACAGAGGAGGTTTGCGTGATACGGGAGTCAAAACCTTCGGGAGAATATATAATGAATTTTTACCGACAAAAATACGTATCGTGCAAGAAAACGGAGTCCGGAAGGCACACGAGGTGCTCACGAGGTACGGGGGCGCGCCTAGGGAGTAGGGCGCGCCCACCACCCTCGTGGGGCCCTCGTGTCCTTCCCGGACTGCTACTTATTTTTCTATTTTTCTAAATATTCCAAAACAGAGAAATATTGCCTTAGAAATTGTTTTCGAGTCGGTTTACTTACCGTACCACATACCTATTCCTTTTCGGAGTCTAAAACGTTCCGGAAAGTGTCTCTTATGTATTCCTCCGGGGTTACGGTTTCAATAATATTGGTTTCAACATTTATGGGATTACCTGAGATATAATGTTTAATTCTTTGACCGTTTACCACCTTCAGATTTGTGCCCTCGAAGTTGTTGATCTTTATGGCACCGGAACGATAGACCTCTTCAATAACATAGGGGCCTTCCCATTTAGAGAGAAGATTTCCTGCAAAAAATCCTAAACGAGAGTTGTATAGCAATACATAATCACCTACATTAAACTCACGCTTTTGTATCCTTTTGTCATGCCATCTTTTAACTTTTTCTTTAAACAACTTGGCATTTTCATAAGCTTGGATTCTCCATTCATCAAGTGAGCTAATATCAAATAACCTCTTCTCACCGGCAAGTTTAAAATCATAGTTAAGCTCTTTAATATCCCAATATGCCTTATGTTCTAGTTCGAGAGGTAAGTGACATGCTTTTCCATAAACCATTTTATATGGAGACATACCCATATGATTTTTATATGCAGTTCTATAAGCCCATAATGCATCATCAAGTTTCTAGGACCAATTCTTTCTAGACCTATTAACAGTCTTTTGCAAAATTAATTTGAGCTCTCTATTGCTCAACTCTACTTGACCACTAGACTGTGGGTGATAAGGAGATGCAATTCTATGATTAACATCATATTTAGCAAGCATTTTACGGAAAGCACCATGAATAAAGTCTGAACCACCATCAGTCATTAAATATCAAGGGACTCCAAACCTCGGGAAAATAACTTCTTTAAGCATTTTAATAGAAGTGTTATGATCAACACTACTAGTTGGAATAGCTTCTACCCACTTAGTAACGTAATCAACAGCAACTAGAATATGTGTGTATCCATTAGAGGCAGGAAAAGGTCCCATATAATCAAAGCCCCAAACATCAAACAGTTCAATAACAAGAGAATAAGTCATAGGCATATCTTGACGTCTACTAATATTACCAATTCTTTGACATTCATCACAAGACAAGACAAATTTACGGGCATCCTTGAAGAGAGTAGGCCAATAAAAACCAGATTGCAATACCTTGTGTGCAGTTCTATCTCCAGCGTGGTGTCCTCCATAAGACTCGGAATGACACTTTCGTAGGATCTGTTCCTGTTCATGCTCAGGTACACAACATCTAATAACACCATCTACTCCTTCTTTATAAAGATGTGGGTCATCCCAAAAGTAATGTCTTAAATCATAGAAAAACTTTTTCTTTTGTTGGTCTGTGAAGCTAGGTGGTATAAACATAGCAACAATATAATTAGCATAATCAAAATACCATGGAGTACTACGAGAAGTACTTATAACATTTAATTGTTCATCAAGAAAGCTATCATTAATAGGTAGTGGGTCATCAAGAATATTTTCTAACCTAGACAAGTTGTCTGCAACGGGGTTCTCAGCTCCCTTTCTATCAACAATATGCAAATCAAATTCTTGTATCAAGACAACCCATCTAATAAGTCTAGGTTTAGCATCTTTCTTTTCCATAAGCTATTTAATAGCAGCATGATCAGTTTGAATAGTTACTTTAGAATCAACAATATAAGATCTGAACTTATCACAAGAAAATACAACTGCTAAAAGCTCTTTTTCAGTAGTAGCATAATTTCTTTGAGCATTGTCTAGAGTCTTACTAGCATAATGAATAACATTTAATTTCTTATCAACTCTTTTCCCTAGAACAGCACCTACAGCATAATCACTAGCATCACACATAATTTCAAAGGGTAGGTTCCAATCAGGTGGCTGAACAACAGGTGCTTTGACTAACGCTTTCTTAAGTATTTCAAATTCTTCTACACAATCATCATCAAAGACAAATGGTATATCTTTTTGCAATAAATTAGTCAGAGGCCGAGAAATTTTTGAGAAGTCCTAAATGAACCTCCTGTAAAATCCGGCGAGACCAAGGAAACTTCTTATACCTTTGATGTCCTTGGGACATGGCATCTTTTCAATAGCATCAACCTTGGCTTTATCAACTTCAATACCTCTTTCAGAAACTTTATGCCCCAAGACAATACCTTCATTAACCATAAAGTGGCACTTTTCCCAATTCAAGACAAGATTAGTTTCTTCACATCTCTGCAAAACTCGATCAAGATTGCTCAAACAATCATCAAAAGAGGAACCATAGATGGAACAGTCGTCCATGAAAACCTCACAAATCTTTTCACAAAAGTCAGAGAATATAGCCATCATGCATCTTTGAAAGGTAGCAGGTGCATTACATAAACCAAAAGGCATACGTCTATAAGCAAAAGTACCAAAAGGGCATGTAAAAGTAGTCTTTGATTGATCTCTAGCCGACACCGGTATTTGAGAGAAACCAGAATAACCATCTAGAAAGAAATAGTGTGTATGTTTGCATAATCTTTCTAGCATTTGATCAATAAAAGGTAAGGGGTAATCATCTTTCTTACTAGCTTTATTTAATTTGCGGAAATCAATTACCATCCTATAACCTGTGATAATTCTTTGTGGAATCAATTCATCTTTATCATTAGGAACAACAGTAATACCTCCCTTCTTAGGGACACAATGGACAGGACTTACCCACTCACTATCAGTAACGGGATAGATTATACCTGCCTCCAGAAGCTTTAGTATTTCTTTTCTTACCACTTCTTTCATTTTAGGATTCAGATGTCGTTGAGGATCACGAACTGGTTTGGCATCTGCTTCCAAATTTATTTATGTTGACATAGAGTGGGACTAATGCCCTTAAGATCATCAAGAGTATATCCAATAGCAGCATGGTGCTTCTTCAGAGTTTTCAATAATCTTTCTTCTTCATGCACTAAAAGGTTAGCACTAATAATAACATGATATATCTTCTTTTCATCAAGATAAGTATATTTAAGATTATCAGGCAAAGGTTTAAGCTCAAACACGGGATCACCCTTGGGTGGAGGAGGATCCCCTAAGATTTCAATAGGCAAGTTGTGATGCAGAATAGGTTCCTGTTTAAAGAATACTTCATCTATTTTCCTTCTTTCATTCATGAACATAACATTTTCATGGTCTAGCAAATAGTGTTCTAAAGGATCACTAGGAGGTACGGCAATAGAAGCAAGACCAATAATTTCATACTTACTAGGTAATTCTTCCTCACGATGTTGTTTAATAAATTTAGAGAAATTAAACTCATGAACCATATCATCCAAGCCAACAGTAACAACATTCTTTTTGCAATCTATGGTAGCATTGACAGTATTTAAGAAGGGTCTACCAAATATAATGGGACAAAAGCTATCTTGCTGATAAGTAAGAACAAGAAAATCAGCAAGATATTTAGTTTTCCCACACAAGACTTCAACATCTCTAACAATTCCAATTGGTGAAATAGTATCTCTATTGGCAAGTTTAATTGTGACATCAATATCTTCTAACTCAACAGGTGCAATTTCATTCTTAATTTCTTTGTATAAGTCATGAGGCATAACACTAGCACTAGCACCCATATCACATAAGCCATGCTAACAATGATCTCCTATTTTAATAGAAATAACAGGCATGCCTACCACAGGTCTATGTATATCTTTAGCACAAGGTTTAGCAATTCTAGCAGTTTCACCTTCGAACTAAATAACATGCCCATCAATATTATCAGACAAGAGATCTTTAACAATAGCAATATTAGGTTCTACTTTAACTTGCTCAAGAGGTGTATAAGTTCTAATATTGCTTTTACGAACAATAGTTGAAGCTTTAGCATGATCCTTTATTCTAACAGGGAAAGGTGGTTTCTCAATATAAGAAGTAGGAACAAAAGGATCATTATAAGTGACAGTCTTTTCTTCAACTTTATAGGTGCAACTACTTTTACTTCTATGGGAGGATGATATTTAAACCACTTCTCCTTAGGGCGATCAACATAAGTAGCAAAAGATTCACAGAAAGAAGCTACTATCTCAGAGTCAAGTCCATATTTAGTGCTAAACTTACGGAAAATATCGGTGTCCATAAAATATTTAACACAATCAAACTTAGGTGTCATACCTGACTCCTTACCTTCGTCGAGGTCCCAATCTTCAGAGTTGCGTTTAATTCTATCCAATAAATTCCATCTGAATTCAATAGTCTTCATCATAAAAGAGCCAGCACAAGAAGTATCGAGCATGGTGCGATTGTTATCAGAAAGCCGAGTATAAAAACTTTGCATAATTATTTCTCTTGAGAGCTCATGATTGGGGCATGAATATAACATTGATTTAAGCCTCCCCCAAGCTTGAGCAATGCTTTCTCCTTCGCAAGGCCAGAAATTATATATATAATTGCGATCACGATGAACAAGATGCATAGGGTAATACTTTTGATGAAATTCCAGCTTCAATCTTTTATAGTCCCATGATCTCATATCATCACATAGCCTATACCATATCAATGCGTCTCCCTTCAAAGATAAAGGGAATACCTTCTTCTTAGCAACATCATCGGGTATACCTGCAAGCTTAAATAATCCACAAACTTCATCCACATATATTAAGTGCTCATCAGGATGCTTTGTTCCATCTCGTGTAAAAGGATTAGCTAGCAGTTTTTCCATCATACCCGAAGGAAATTTAAAAGGAGTTTCATTTTCAATAGGTTTAGTAGGTTGAGGAGCAACTCTTTGCTCTACTGGACGGGGTGAAGATACCCCAAACAGGCCCCTCAGAGAATTACTTTCCATAGTAACAAGTGACAGTAAATTTCAGCACACTATATCAATTTTTCCTTACCAAATTCCACCTACCAAAGGTGCTACACTCCCTGGCAACGGTGCCAGAAAAGAGTCTTCATGACCCACAAGTATAGGGGATCTATCGTAGTCCTTTCGATAAGTAAGAGTGTCGAACCCAACGAGGAGCAGAAGGAAATGATAAGCAGTTTTCAGCAAGGTATTCTCTGCAAGTACTGAAATAAGTGGTAAGAGATAGTTTTGTGATAAGATAGGTTGTAACGAGCAACAAGTAACAAAAGTAAATAAAGTGCAGCAAGGTGGCCCAATCCTTTTGTAGCAAATGACAAGCCGGAACAAACTCTTATAATAGGAAAAGCGCTCCCGAGGACACATGGGAATATGGCCAAGCTAGTTTTCATCTTCTTCATATGATTCGCGTTCGATACTTTGATAATTTGATATGTGGGTGGACCGGTGCTTGGGTGCTGTTGTTACTTAAACAAGCATCCCTCTTATCATTAACCTCTATTGCAAGCATCCGCAACTACAACAAAAGTATTAAGGTAAACCTAACCATAGCATGAAACATATGGATCCAAATCAGCCCCTTACGAAGCAACACATAAACTAGGGTTTAAGATTATGTCACTCTAGCAACCCATCATCTACTTATTACTTCCCAATGCCTTCCTCTAGGCCCAAATAATGGTGAAGTGTTATGTAGTCGACGTTCACATAACACCACTAGAGGCTAGCACTAGTGTAGAACCGGGCAATAGCACTGGTTCGTAAGGCCCTTTAGTGCCGGTTCCGTAACCGGTGCTAAAGTGTTGGCACTAAAGCCCCCCCCCCCTTTAGTACCGGTTCAGCACTAATCGGTGCTAAAGGGCAACCACATGGCACGAGCCAGCTCCGGGGGTCGGGAGCCCTTTAGTACCGGTTGGTAACACCACCCGGTACTAAATGTTTATGGGTTTTTTGTTTTTTGTTTTATTTTTCATTTAAATTTGTTTTATCAATTTAATTTAGGATTTTTTTTATGTTATAATGAGTTGTTATACTTGATATGGATATGGATATGGCATATATATATACTTGATCACTTAGCTAGGATCCATCCAGTTCAAACTAATTTGCGGTTTCTTTCATAAATGATATATATAATAACTCATCATCATCATCACATATTAATAAATAAATAAACTCTTGCATCATATCATCACCAACAACAGTATATATATATACTAGCTAGCTAAAAATCATCATAGTCGTCATTAATTACCACTATTTAATCATCATAGTCATTACCGCTATCTAATCATCACCAACACTAGCTAGCTTAAAGAAGAAACATTCACTTGTAACAGAAGCAAAGATATCATCGAGTTCAGCATGGTCATGATATTATAAGCGTTCACAAGCAAATCACTATTTGAGATTAATTAAGTTCAGGACAATACGGACATGAGAGAGGACAAGTACTAAGAGCATGAACTAGCTAAATCACTCCTGCTGCTCCCTCTCAGGTAGAATAGCATAGAACATGTATAGCTCTCCTGATTCATCATACTGGAGCATGCAGATGAATCTGTCTCCTAATCTTGGGTTGCGCTTCTCCTTGCTGCCCCCTAGTACTTCTCTGCGATCTTAACAATTTTGCTCCAATCTTTCACTATTAAGCATTCTTCGCTTTCAGAAATCCTGAATGCACTCATGTGCAATGTAGGAAATCTTGGTCGTAAGCTAACCATTGACATGCGACCTTTTGTCTCGATCCACTGAGGCACAACTGTCATCGGGAGTCCCTGTTGAAGAACATCGTATAGTAATTAATATACTTAGCAATGAAAGTTTAGCTTCAAAAATAATGTATGCAAAAGATGCACTAAGGACAAATAGTAAAAATCTTACCATCTTTCGATTATAGATGTGACCGTAGTTCAATACGATCACTATTGGTCACACGCTTTGAGTACTAACATTTCTAAGTTCAGGAAGAAAATTTGTCTTGACAGTATGAAGATCCTCAAGCCATGAAACATAATGACTTATCTCCTCGCAGTTTAGTTCAGCCCCGGGGCAGTACTAGGTCCTGTCTACCAAGCGCTGGACATGTTTTCTTGAACCGAAATAAGCTCACAATACAAATTAGTTGTCAACTATTTTTGAATAAACTGTATCAGAGACATAAACATATGCATGCATGGTTGAGAAAAACTCACATAATGGTAGAACTGGAGGCGTTTGCACATCGACCCAGATGTCTATATTACCTTCAATATCATCATCTTCCGGACGAATATCAAAGGTGATCACCATATCAGGCTCAAATGCATAAGCCTTGCATAGTGCTTGCCAAGTTTTGCATTCAAAATGGGTGTATGTGTCTCCATTATATAATTTGATGTTGAAAGTATACCCATGCTCGGTCTTCAAGTAAACTATCTTTACCTCCATATCATCTATAGCACTAAAACCTATCTTATCCAAGACAAAAATTCTTGCATGGCAGGGGATGCGCTAGTAGAATAGTGAAAATTTAAAATTATAAGTTGAAGCAAATGAAGCATAAGTCATGCTTTAAAATTATAAGTTGAAGCAAATGAAGCATAAGTTTTTCATTCAAATAATAATTGCCGTTTTGACTTACTGTATCCACTTTGAATGTCTCATCTAGCTTGATGCTGAAGCGCCTACCATCAACAAGGAAATTTCTGTCGCATAGGTCACGCTGGTCTTCACAGTGTTCGCACATAATGAAATCTTTTTCGTCGTCAGATGACATTTCCTATGTTCATATAGGTGAAACATTAAATACTTATTACTATCTAACATTAATTGATATCTAGCTAATTCAAATATATATTCATCTAACATTTGACATTAATATATCTAACTATATTCATCTCTAACAATTAACATTACTATATATTTAACTTTTCTATCTAATTCATCTAACATTCGACATTAATCTAACATTTATATAAACTAAAAATATATAAAAAATTAAATAAACAGAAAAACTCATTAACTAAAATATTTTAATTAGATCATCAAATCTCAGATACCTAAATTTTCTTACTAAAAATAAACTAGTTATATTAATTATTCAACTAGTTCAAATCTCATATACCTAAATAAACTAGTTCGACTATTTTCTTACTAAAAATAAACTAGTTATATTAATTATTCAACTAGTTCAAATCTCATATATATACCTAAATAAAGTAGTTCGATTATTTTCTTACTAAAAATAAACTAGTTATATTAATTATCCAACTAGTAAAAAAATTGTATGTGTATGTGTGTGTGTATGTGTGTGTATGTGTGTGTGTACTGAGTGTATACGTATACGTGTGGGGCGGGGGCGGTGGCGTACGGGGCGGGGCCACCGGCGTACGGGAGAGACGTACCGGGCGCGGCGACGATGACAGACGGCGGCGGGCGACGGGCCACGACGACAGACGGCGGGCGACGGGCGACGGGCGTCGGCACGACGACGACGGGATCGAGCGGCGCGCGCGGTTGGAGACGAAGTGGGGGATGAAAACTGAAATTTTCGTAAGTGCTATATATATAGGATGGGCCTTTAGTACCGGTTGGTGGCTCCAACCGGTACTAAAGGCCTATTTTCTCCACGTCAAGCGGCGGAAACGAAGCCTTTAGTACCGGCTGGAGCCACCAACCGGTACTAAAGGTCCGACCTTTAGTACCGGTTGGTGGCTCCAACCGGTACTAAAGGCCTAGCGACCTTTAGTACCGGTTGGTGGCTCCAGCCGGTACTAAAGGCCTAGCGCTGCCACCCCGCGGTGCACAAAGTTTAGTCCCACCTCGCCGGGCGAAGGGCAGCCGCACTGGTTTATAAACCTAGCCGCGGCTGCATCTTTGAACTCCTCTATATAGCAGGCTTGTGGGCCTAACTTCTGCGCGCTGCCCTGTGAGTCTGCTGGGCCTTTAGGGCCTGTAATTGCACGCCCGTGGCCTAGCAGGCCCACAGGGCAGCGCCCCAATTTTTTTTATAGTTTTTTTCTTTTCTGCTTTATTTTCTTCTATTTATTTCTGCGTAGTTTTTTGTATAGTTTTTTCTTTTCTGTTATATTTATTTTCGTCTATTTATTTCTTCTATGAAAAATAGCAAATATAATTTTTTTTCTTTTCTGCTTCATTTTTTCTTCTATTTATTTTTGAGTAGGTTTTTTCTTTTCTGCTATATTTATTTTCTTCTATTTATTTCTAAGTAGTTTTTTATATAGTTTTTTTCTTTTCTGCTATAGTTTTTTTCTTTTTTGCTATTTTTTCTTTTCTACTTTATTTATTTTTTCTATTCATTTATTTTTATATACCATGCCAAGTTGATGGTTAAAACTTGATGGTCAAAGTCTGGAGTTATAACCAAAGTTTAAAAAAATGAAACGTCGAAGTGCAACTAGTTTTTGCCATAACAGAAGAAGTCTGGAGTTGTAATAAGCTATTAAAAATAAAAAAGAGGTGTAATACTCGTTAATTAGCGTCAAGCCTTTCAGAATAGTGTAAACTGCACTGCACATAGCTCTGTGCAGTCTACCATATTCCTCAAGGCTTGAAGCTAAGAAACATGAGCATTGAGCATCTTCTTCATCGTCTCTGCACTCAGGGCTTATAAACCGCTCCTAGTCCCCCTCTCTTCGCGAGGTGGGACTAAAAACAGCTTACTAAGAAACTGTAGTACTGGTTCATGCCATGAACCAGTACTAAAGGTGCTCTTGGGGCCCCGGCCTTACGTGACACAACCTCATTAGTACCAGTTCGTGGCACGAACCGGTGCTAAAGGTTCGCCACGAACCGGTACTAAAGAGCTCCCTCCCGCCTAGTAGTTGGAACCGATACTAAAGAGCTCCTCCCGCCTAGCAGTTGAATGGTGCATACTAAATGCACAAAAATTCTGGAGTTGTAATAAGTTTAAAAAAATGAAATGCCTTTGTAACAGATGAGTTTAATTTCGTCAGAAACCCGAATACTTCGAAAGAGATTGTCCAGTTTGTAAACGAAGTGCATCCAGTTTTTGCCGTAACCCTCTCTACTTTTTTGAACATGATATGTGGGTGAAATGATGATACCATGACAAGTTTCAACTTTTTCAGAGTTCATTTGTAGTGCTTTTCAATTTCCAGGTCATTTAGTTCTCAAAACAAATCATTAAATGCATGAAAAATAGCAAATGAAGGCATAAACGGTGAAAGTTGATGGCGTCGCTTTGAATGGTGCATACTGAACGCAAAAAATATAAGAGCATTTAGATCATGATCTTATATTTCTTTACAGTCTGAATTGTCAATATGATCTTATACATCAAAAATACTTTGATCATCAATGATCTTTGTGTGTACAATCTAAATTGTCAATATGAGTATAAAAACATTGAATGAGTATAAAAACGCTTTGAATGCTGCATACTAAACGCAAAAGAAGTCGGGAGTTCGGATAAGTATAAAAACATTGAAGTGCCCGTGTAACAGATGAGTTCTCGTCCGAAACCCTGATACTCCGAAAGACATTGTCCAGGTTGTACACGAAGTGCGTCCAGTTTTTGCCGTGACCCTCTCTACTCTTTTGCATATGCTATGCGGGTGAAATGATGATACCATGCCAAATTTCAACATTTTCACAGTTCATTTTGTAGTGATTTTCAATTTCACAGTCATTTAGCTCTCTAAACAATTCGATAAATGACTGAAAAACAACAAATGATGTCAGAATGTGTTGGAAATTGATGATGCCAGTTTGAATGCTGCATACTGAATGCAAAAGAAGTCCAGAGTTCAAATAAGTATAAAAAACATTGAAGTGCCCGTGTAACAGATGAGTTCTCTTCTGAAACCCTGATACTCCGAAAGACATTGTCCAATTTGTACATGAAGTGCGTCCAGTTTTTGCCGTGACCCTCTCTACTCTTTCGCACATGCTATGCGGGTGAAATGATGATACCATGCCAAATTTCAACATTTTCACAGTTCATTTTGTAGTGATTTTCAATTTCACGGTCATTTAGCTCTCTAAACAATTCGGTAAATGACTGAAAAACAGCAAATGATGTCAGAACATGTTGGAAATTGATGACGCCGCTTTGAAACACAAGAAGTCCGGAGTTCAAATAAGTTATTAAAAATAAAAAGAGGTGCAATGCTGGTTAATTTGCTTCAAGCCTTTCGAAATAGTGTAGACTGCACTGCACATGGCTCAGTGCAATCTATGCTATTCTGAAAGGCTTGAAGCTAAGCAACGTGCAGGTGAGCATTGCGCCTCTTTGTCATTGTCTCTGCACTCACGGCTTATAAACCGCTCATACTGCCTCTCTCTTGGCGAGGTGGGACTAAAAATCAGATTACTAAGAAACTCTAGTACCGGTTCATGCCATGAACCGGTACTAAAGGTCTTCGTGGGGGCCCCAGCCTGGCCATATCCTGACACAGCCTCATTAGTACCGGTTCGTGGCATGAAACGGTACTAAAGGTTTCCCACGAACCGGTACTAATGATGCCCGCCCGCCTAGCCGTTGGAACCGGCACTAATGGTCACATTAGTGCCGGCTCAAATTCAAACTGGCACTAATGTGCTTCACATTTGACCCTTTTTCTACTAGTGTAGACAACATACATCTTATCAAAATATCAAACGAATACCAAATTCACATAACTACTCATAGCAAGACTTTTCCCTTGTCCTCAGGAACGAACGTAATTACTCACAAAGCATATTCATGTTCATAATTAGACGGGTAATAATATGCATATATGATCTGAACATATGATCTTCCACCAAATAAACCAACTAGCATCAACTACAAGGAGTAATCAACACTACTAGCAACCTACTAGCACCAATCCTGGACTTTGAGACAAGAATTTGATACAAGAGATGAACTAGGGTTTGGAGATGAGACGGTGTTGGTGAAGATGATGATGGAGATTGCCCTCTCCCGATGAGAGGAGCGTTGGTGATGACGATGGTGATGATTTCCCCCTCCCGGAGGGAAGTTTCCCTGACAGAACAGCTCTGACGGAGCTCTAGATTGGATCCGCCAAGGTTCCGCCTTGTGGCGGCGGAGTCTCGTCCCGAAATGTTCCGTCTTATTTTTTTCTCATCGAAAGACCTCATATAGGAGAAGATGGGCGTCGGAGAGCCACTAGGGGGCCCACGAGGTAGGGGGCGTGCCCTGGGGGGGGGGCGCCCCCCACCCTCGTGAGAAGGGTGTGGGCCCCCTGGCCTTCATCTTTGGCGAGGATTTTTCTTTATTTATTTTAAGACGTTTCGTGGAGTTTCAGGACTTTTGGAGTTGCGCAGAATGGGTCTCTAATATTTGCTCTTTTTCTAGACTAGAATTCCAGCTGCCGTCATTCTCCCTCGTTATGTAAACCTTGTAAAATAAGAGAGAATATCCATAAGTATTGTCACATAAAGTGAAATAACAGTCCATAATGCGATAAATATCAATATAAAAGCATGATGCAAAATGGACGTATCACTCTCCATTGCGATGTACTTCTGTACAATAGTTTCCAAGTCAGTGAAGTGTAGTATGCGGCGGCAATAATGGTGTTGAGGAGTCCTTCATTCATGCAGTTATTGCGAAACGCTGATATCGTGTCCTCATCGCGGCAATCCTTGACCTTGTCCTTGACAAGGAGAAATCTGGCCCAGAAGTGGTGGACCATTTCTCGAGACTGCTGTTTTGTGCTCGTGAGAGCACTTATGTCTAGGTGGGTGGGTGGAATTGGATCTGAACCCTGACCCGATTGATGATCCGGAGTCTGAGGTTTTTCCAAACTGAACAGTCTGGGCTCCGGAGTGTCTTCTAATTTTTGAAGCCTACCATCCGACTCTAAGTTCGGAGGGCAAGGCGTGTGCTTCTGCTGGTTGGTGTCCGGCTTCTCGAGGTCAGAGATTCGAACATAATTCATCATCAATGTAGATGAAGGGTTATCTTGCTCCTCGACTACCGCTATCTGGTGGGTGATCGGTGGAGAATTAATCTCTCTATGGTCAGGTTTAAGCCCAATCCAATCATAGTCTGTAGCGACTCCCAAGGCGGTAACGCGATCTAGGAGTTCGTTCAAAGACGATAACTCCGTCGGATCCATACGTTTGGCGTATTTAGAATCAATGCAGATGCGTTTTTCGATGACTCGAGAGGTCATCCTCGCTGGCTCAGAGGCCGAGCAGGCAATCATGGTAAAATCGCCCAGCCGGAGGGTTTGGCCCGAGGCCAGAGCACCTCCGGAGGTAATATTTTCTTTGATGATAAGTCGAGCCATCAACCTCTGCGACAACGGCACAGTGGAACTCTCAATGAAAGCACCAATGTCGGTGTCAAAACCGGTGGATCTCGGGTAGGGGGTCCCGAACTGTGCGTCTAAGGTTGATGGTAACAGGAGACAAGGGACATGAAGTTTTACCAAGGTTCGGGCCCTCTTGATGGAGGTAATACCCTACGTCCTGCTTGATTGATATAGATGAATATGGGTATTACAAGAGTTGATCTACCACAAGATTGTAATGGCTAAACCCTAGAAGTCTAGCATGTATGACTAAGTTATTGAGTATCCCCCATCTGGACTAAGTCCTCCGGTTTATATAGACACCGGGGGGATCTAGGGTTACATAGAGTCGGTTACATGATATGGAATCTTCATAGTTATTCGCCAAGCTTGCCTTCCACGCCAAGGAGAGTCCCATCCGGACACGGGCACCGTCTTCGGTCTTCATATCTTCACAGCCCATCAGTCTGACCCATAGATAACAGGCCGGACGCCCGAGGACCCCTTAGTCTAGGACTCCCTCAGTTGATAAAGCTAACATTGATGTTATTGAAAAGATGTCGTGTCCTAAGGACATCAAAGGTATAAGAAGTTTCCTTGGTCATGCCGGTTTTTATAGGAGGTTCATTAAGGACTTTTCTAAAATTTCTCGGCCTCTGACTAATATTTTCCAGAAAGATGTTCCTTTTGTCTTCGATGATGATTGTGTAGATGCATTTGAAATACTTAAGAAAGCTTTGATTTCTGCACCTATTGTTCAGCCTCCTGATTGGAATTTACGATTTGAAATTATGTGTGATGATAGTGATTATGTTGTAGGGGCTGTTCTAGGACAAAGAGTTGATAAGAAATTAAATGTTATTCAATATGCTAGTAAAACTCTAGACAGTGCTCAAAGAAATTATGCTACTACTGAAAAAGAATTTTTAGCAGTTGTGTTTGCTTGTGATAAGTTCAGACCTTATATTGTTGATTCTAAAGTAACTATTCCCACTGATCATGCTACTATTAAATATCTTATGGAAAAGAAATATGCTAAACATAGACGGAAAATAAAGATGCTAAACCTAGACTTATTAGATGGGTTCTCTTGCTACAAGAATTTGATTTGCATATTATTGATAGAAAGGGAGCTGAGAACCCCGTTGCAGACAACTTGTCTAGGTTAGAAAATATTCTTGATGACCCACTACCTATTAATGATAGCTTTCTTGATGAACAATTAAATGTTATAAGTACTTCTCGTAGTACTCCATGATATTTTGATTATGCTAATTATATTGTTGCTATGTTTATACCACCTAGCTTCACAGACCAACAAAAGAAAAAGTTTTTCTATGATTTAAGACATTACTTTTGGGATGACCCACATCTTTATAAAGAAGGAGTAGATGGTGTTATTAGACGTTGTGTACCTGAGCATGAACAGGAACAGATCCTACGAAAGTCTCATTCCGAGTCTTATGGAGGACACCACGCTGGAGATAGAACTGCACACAAGGTATTGCAATCTGGTTTTTATTGGCCTACTCTCTTCAAGGATGCCCGTAAATTTGTCTTGTCTTGTGATGAATGTCAAAGAATTGGTAATATTAGTAGACGTCAAGATATGCCTATGACTTATTCTCTTGTTATTGAACCGTTTGATGTTTGAGGCTTTGATTATATGGGACCATCTTCTTCCTCTAATTGGTATACACATATTTTAGTTGTTTTTAATTACGTTGCTAAGTGGGTAGAAGCTATTCCAACTAGTAGTGATGATCATAACACCTCTATTAAGATGCTTAAAGAAGTTATTTTTCCAAGGTTTGCAGTCCCTAGATATATAATGACTGATGGTGGTTCACATTTTATTCATGGTGCTTTTCGTAAAATGCTTCCTAAGTATGATGTTAATCATATAATTGCATATCCATATCATCCAGAGTCTAGTGGTCAAGTAGAATTGAGTGCTACCTCTTGAGCAATGCGTTGGTTTTCCCTTGAAGAGGAAACGGTGATGCAGTAAAGCAGCGTAAGTATTTGCCTCAATTTTTTAGAACCAAGGTACCAATCCAGTAGCAGACCACGCACGAGTCACCTCGTACCTACACAAACAAATAAGAACCTCGCAACCAACGCGATAAAGGGGTTGAGAATCCCTTCACGGCCACTTGCAAGAGTGAGATCTCATAGAGATGGTAATAATAAGATAAATATTTTTGGTATTTTTATGATATAGACTGAAAGTAAAGATTGAAAAATAAAATATATTGGAAACTTGTATGATGGAAAATAGACCCGTGGACCATAGGTTTCACTAGTGGCTTCTCTCAAGATAGCATAAGCATTACGGTGGGTGAACAAATTACTGTCGAGCAATTGATAGAAAAGTGAACAATTATGAGAATATATAGGTATGATCATGCATATAGGCATCACGTCTGTGACAAGTAGACCGACTCCTGCCTGCATCTACTGCTATTACTCCACACATCGACCGCTATCCAGCATGCATATAGAGTATTAAGTTCATAAGAAAAGAGTAACGCCTTAAGCAAGATGACATGATGTAGAGGGATAAACTCATGCGATATGATATAAACCCCATCTTTTTATCCTCGATGGCAACAATACAATACGTGTCGTTTCCCTTTCAGTCACTGGGATCGAGCACCGCAAGATTCAACCCAAAGCTAAGCACTTCTCCCAATGCAAGAAAGATCAATCTAGTAGGCCAAACCAAACTGATAATTCGAAGAGACTTGCAAAGATAAACCAATCATACATAAAAGAATTCAGAGAAGATTCAAATATTGTTCATTGATAGACTTGATCATAAACCCACAATTCATCGGATCTCGACAAACACACCACAAAAGAAGATTACATCGAATAGATCTCCAAGAGAATCGAGGAGAACTTTGTATTGAGATCCAAAGAGAGAGAAGAAGCCATCTAGCTACTAGCTATGGACCCGAAGGTCTGAAGTAAACTACTCACATATCATCGGAGAGGGCATGGAGTTGATGTAGAGGCCCTCCGTGATCAATGCCCCCTCCGGCGGAGCTCTGGAAAAGGCCCCAAGATGGGATCTCTTGGGTACAGAAGGTTGCGGCGGTGGAAATAGGGTTTCGTGGTGCTCCTAGATGTTCTCAGGGTATATGGGTATATATAGGAGGAAGAAGTAGGTTGGTGGAGAAACAAGGGGCCCACGAGGGTGGAGGGCGCCCCCATGGGGGGTAGGCGCGCCCCCTGCCTCATGGCCTCCTCGATTGTTTCTTGACTTCCACTCCAAGTCCCCTGGATCACGTTTGTTCCAAAAATAACGCTCCCGAAGGTTTCATTCCTTTGGACTCCGTTTGATATTCCTTTTCGGCGAAACACTTAAACAGGCAAAAACATCAATTTGGGTTGGGCCTCCGGTTAATAGGTTGGTCCCAAAAATAATATAAAAGTGTAAAAATAAGCCCATTAACAACCAATACAGATAATATAATATCATGGGACAATAAAAAATTATAGATACATTGGAGACGTATCAAGCATCCCCAAGCTTAATTCCGACTCGTCCTCGAGTAGGTAAATGATAAAAACGGAATTTTTGTTGTGGAATGCTTCCTAACATATTTCTCGTTGTAATTTTTCTTTATTGTGGCATGAATGTTCAGATCCAAAATATTCAAGATAAAAGTTTAATATTGACATAGAAATAATAATACTTCAAGCATACTAACTAAGCAATCATGTCTTCTCAAAATAACATGGCCAAAGAAAGTTATCCCTACAACATCATATAGTCTAGCTATGCTCTATCTTCATCACACAAAATATTAAATCATGCACAACCCCGATGGCAAGCCAAGCAATTGTTTCATGCATTTGATGTTCTCAAACTTTTTCAATCTTCACGCAATATATGAGCATGAGCCATTGATATAGCACTATAGGTGGAATAGAACGGTGGTTGTGGATAAGACAAAAAGGAGAAGATAGTCTCACATCAACTAGCCGTATCAATGGGCTATGGATATGCCCATCAATAGATATCAATGTGAGTGAGTAGGAATTGCCATGCAACGGATGCACTAGAGCTATAAGTGTATGAAAGCTCAACAAAAGAAACTCAGTGGGTGTGCATCCAACTTGCTTGCTCATGAAGACCTAGGGCAACTTGAGGAAGCCCATCATTGGAATATACAAGCCAAGTTCTATAATGTAAAATTCCCACTAGTTTATGAAAGTGACAACATAGGAGACTCTCTATCTTAAAGATCATGGTGCTACTTTGAAGCACAAGTGTGGAAAAATGATAGTAACATTGTCCCTTCTCTCTTTTTCTCTCATTTTTTTATTTGGGCCTTGTTTCTTTTTTTTCTTTTGGACTCTTTTCTCTTTTTTATTTTATTTTATTTTTCATCCGGAGTCTCATCCCGACTTGTGGGGGAATCATAATATCCATCATCCTTTCCTCACTGGGACAATGCTCTAATAATGATGATCATCACACTTCTTTTTACTTACAACTCAATACTTAGAACAAAATATGACTCTATGTGAATGCCTCCGACGGTGTACCGGGATATGCAATGAATCAAGAGTGACATGTATGAAAACATTATGAACGGTGGCTTTGCCACAAATACGACGCCAAAAACATGATCATGCATGGCAATATGAAAATGATGAAGCGTGTCATAGCAAGAGCGGAACGGTGGAAAGTTGCATGGCAATGTATCTCAGAATGGCTATGGAAATGCCATAATAGGTAGGTATGGTGGCTGTTTTGAGGAAGGTATATGGTGGGTTAATGGTACCGGCAAAAGTTGCACGGTACTAGAGAGGCTAGAAAATGTGGAAGGGTGACGGTGCATATAATCCATGGACTCAACATTAGTCATAAAGAACTAACATACTTAATGCAAAAATCTATTAGTTATCGAAACAAAGTACTACGCGCATGCTCCTAGGGGGATATATTGGTAGGAAAAGACCATCGCTCATCCCCTACCGCCACTCATAAGGAAGGCAATCAATAAATAAATCATGCTCTGACTTCATCACATAATGGTTGACCATACGTGCATGCTACGGTAATCACAAACTTCAACACAAGTATTTCTCAAATTCACAACTACTCAATTAGCATGACTCTAATATCACCATCTCCATATCTCAAAACAATTATCAAGTATCAAACTTCTCATAGTATTCGATGCACTTATATGAAAGTTTTTATTATGCCTAAAAGAAAATCGCCATGTTGTTCTAAAGGACTCTCAAAATAATATAAGTGAAGCATTAGAGATCAATTATTTCTATAAAATAAAACCACCATCGTGCTCTAAAAGATATAAGTGAAGCACTAGAGCAAAAACTATATAGCTCAAAAGATATAAGTGAAGCACATAGAGTATTCTAATAAATTCCGATTCATGTGTGTCTCTCTGAAAAGGTGTGTACAGCCAGGATGATTGTGGAAAACTGAAAACCAAAGACTCATATCATACAAGACGCTCCAAGCAAAACACATATCATGTGGCGAATAAAAATATAGCTCCAAGTAAAGTTACCGATGAATGAAGACAAAAGAGGGGATGCCTTCCGGGGCATCCCCAAGCTTAGGCTCTTTCCACTCCTTGTTCCATAATCCATCAAATCTTTACCCAAAACTTGAAAACTTCACAACACAAAACTTAACAGAAAATCTCGTGAGCTCCGTTAGCGAAAGAAAACAGAACACCACTTCAAGGTACTGTAATGAAATCATTCTTTATTTATATTGGTGTTAAAACTACCGTATTCCAACTTCTCTATGGTTTATAAACTCTTTTACTAGGCATAGATTCATCAAAATAAGCAAACAACACACGAAAAACAGAATCTGTCAAAAACAGAACAGTCTGTAGTAATCTGTAACTAACGCAAACTTCTGGAACCCAAAAATTCTAAAATAAATTGCTGGACGTGAGGAATTTATCTATTAATCATATGAAAAAATAACTAACTAAATAGCACTCTCCAATAAAAAATGGCAGCAATTCTGGTGAGCCCTAAAATTTTTGTTTTTTATAGCAAGATCAAAAAGACTTTCCCCAAGTCTTCCCAACGGTTCTACTTGGCATAGACACTAATTGAACACAAAAAACACAACCAAAACAGAGGATAGATAAATTATTTTTACTAAACATGAACAAAAATTAAGGAATAAAAATAAAATTGGGTTGCCACCCAACAAGCGCTATCGTTTAACGCCCCTAGCTAGGTATAAAAGCAAGGATAGATCTAGGTATTGCCATGATAATGATAAGGTAAATCGCAAAAGCTCATCTCATACTCCCTACGTTCAGCAGAAAGATTTCTTTGTGGCAAGCAAAAGTAATCAAAAGGGCTAAATTTAATGGGACAAAAGTCCCCAAGATCAAGCTCGGGAGATGTTGGTTCCTCCTTTGGCCCTCATATTGCCCAATCAATTCATCATCATAAGCATTCTTTTGGCAAAAAGTCATGAGCCTTTGTTCAAGGGAAAAACCTAGTCCATTGTTCTAGATAGCTAAATTATCATTGAGTTCAAAGATCTTGTTAACAAGTGCATCGGTAGGAACCTTTTTCTAAGGTTTTCATTAAAAGCAACATGATCTAAGGATCGTAAACGCATAATGTCTTCTTGATAGAAAAGGATAGCTTCTATGGGAGGACTGCCAGCATCCACCCTATAATGCGCAAATATTTCATTGGCTTCTTTTATTATAAATCTGAACTCATGAGCTAAAAATATGGTTGCAGCTCGTTTAACAGAAGAATGCTCAATATTAGAAAATTCTAGGAAAATCCTTTGAATTGAAGGATGCGTATGTAAAAATTGTCTTTCGAGTTCAACTATGAGCAAAGATATAGTATCTGCAAGACTACTAGTTTTATGAAGGATAGATCCACTCATGGTGAGCAAAGCACCGGCACAAGTAAAGAAATCTTGAATAACTCCCTTCCTAATAATATTACCGCTACCAATACAAAACTTTTTAGTGTGCAAAATAATATGATTTTCAAGAGGATCATCAATAGCATCAAAGTTTTCCCTATTATTATCCTTATCAATTGTAACCTTCGCAGTTTCATACATGATGGCAACAAATTGCAAAAAGAACAAGCACACAGAAGGTAGGAAGGAAAAAAAGAGCCGGACGGAAAGAGAGGGCGAATAAAATGGCAAGAGTGAAGTGGGGGAGAGGAAAACAATAGGAAAATGGCAAATAATGTAATGCGAAGGATAAGAGTTGTGATGGGTACTTGGTATGTCTTCACTTGGCGTAGATCTCCCCGGCAATGGCGCCAGAAATCCTTCTTGCTACCTCTTGAGCACTACGTTGGTTTTCCCTTGAAGAGGAAATGGTGATGCAGTAAAGCAGTGTAAGTATTTCCCTCAATTTTTGAGAACCAAGGTATCAATCGAGTAGGAGACCACGCATGAGTCACCTCGTACCTATACAAACAAATAATAACCTCGCAACCAACGCGATAAAGGGGTTGTGAATCCCTTCATGGCCACTTGCAAGAGTGAGATCTGATAGAGATGATAATAATAAGATAAATATTTTTGGTATTTTTATGATATAGACTGAAAGTAAAGATAGCAAAATAAAATAGATTGGAAACTTGTATGATGGAAAATAGACCCGGGGGCCATAGGTTTCACTAGTGGCTTCTCTCAAGATAGCATAAGCATTACGGTGGGTGAACAAATTACTGTCGAGCAATTGATAGAAAAGCGAATAATTATGAGAATATCTAGGTATGATCATGTATATAGGCATCACGCCCATGAAAAGTAGACCGACTCCTACCTGCATCTACTACTATTACTCCACACATCGACCGCTATCCAGCATGCATCTAGATTATTAAGTTCATAAGAATAGAGTAACGCCTTAAGCAAGATGACATGATGTAGAGGGATAAACTCATGCAATATGATATAAACCCCATCTTTTTATCCTCGATGGCAACAATACAATACGTGTCGTTTCCCTTTCTATCATTGGGATCGAGCACCGCAAGATTGAACCCAAAGCTAAGCACTTATCCCATTGCAAGAAAGATCAATCTAGTAGGCCAAACCAAACTGATAATTCAAAGAGACTTGCAAAGATAAACCAATCATACATAAAAGAATTCAGAGAGGATTCAAATATTATTCATAGATAGACTTGATCATAAACCCATAGTTCATCGGATCTCGACAAACACACCGCAACAGAAGATTACGTCGAATAGATCTCCAAGAGAATCAAGGAGAACTTTGTATTGAGATCCAAAGAGAGAGAAGAAACCATCTAGCTACTAGCTATGGACCCGAAGTTCTAAAGTAAACTACTCACACATCATCGGAGGGGCCATGGAGTTGATGTAGAGGCCCTCTGTGATCAATGCCCCCTCCGGTGGAGCTCCGGAAAAGGCCCCAAGATGGGATCTCTTGGGTACAGAAGGTTGCGGTGGTGGAAATAGGGTTTCGTGGTGCTCCTGGATGTTCTCGGGGTATATGGATATATATAGGAGGAAGAAGTAGGTCGGTGGAGCAATGAGGGGCCCACGAGGGTGGAGGGCGCGCCCAGTGGGGTAGGCGCGCCCCCTGCCTCGTGGCCTCCTCGATTGTTTCTTGATGTCCACTCCAAGTCCCCTGGATCTCGTTTGTTTAAAAAATAACGCTCCCGAAGGTTTCGTTCCGTTTGGACTCCGTTTGATATTCCTTTTCGGCGAAACACTGAAATAGGCAAAAAAAATAGCAATTTGGGTTGGGCCTCCAGTTAATAGGGTAGTCCCAAAAATAATATAAAAGTGTAAAAATAAGCCCATTAACATACAAAACATATAATATAATAGCATGGAACAATCAAAAATTATAGATACATTGGAGACGTATCATTGAGTAATAAAGAGCTTAAATTAATTTTGCAAAAGTCTGTTAATAGATCTAGAAAGAATTGGTCCAAGAAACTTGATGATGCATTATGGGCTTATAGAAATGCATACAAAAAATCCTATGGGTATGTGTCCGTATAAAATGGTTTATGGTAAAGCATGTCACTTACCTCTTGAACTAGAACATAATGCATATTGGGGCATTAAAGAGCTCAATTATGACTTCAAACTTGCCGGTGAGAAGAGGCTTTTTGACATTAGCTCACTTGATGAATGGAGAATCCAGGCTTATGAGAATGCCAAACTGTTTAAAGAAAAGGTTAAAAGATGGCATGACAAAAGGATACAAAAATGTGAGTTTAATGTAGGTGATTATGTATTGTTATACAACTCTCATTTAAGATTTTTTGTAGGAAAACTCCTCTCTAAATGGGAAGGTCCTTATGTCATCGAGGAGGTCTATCATTCCGGTGCCATAAAAATCAACAACTTCGAAGGTACAAATCAGAGGGTGGTGATCGATCAAAGAATCAAACATTATATCTCAGGTAATCCTACAAACGTTGAAACTAATGTTATTGAAACCGTAACCCAGGAGGAGTACATAAGGGACACTTTCCAGAATGTTTCAGAATTCGAAAAGGAATAGGTGCATCGTACAGTAAGTGAACCGACTCCAAAACAGTTCTAATGGCAATTTTTCTCCGTTTTGGAATATTTAAGAAAATAGGAAAATAAGAAGCAGTCCGGGAAGAACATGGGGCTTCCACGAGGGTGGAGGGCGCGCCCTACCCCCCTGGGCGCGCCCCCTTGCCTCGTGGGCACCCCATGTGCTCTCCGGACTCTGTTTTCTTGCATGATACTTCTTTTTGTCGGTAAAAATTAATTATATAATCTCCCGAAGGTTTTGACCACCGTATCACGCAAATATATTCTGTCTTTGTTTCGAGCTGTTTTTCTGAGAGATCTTGATTGCCATGGCGTCTTCAAGTGCCCCCAAGGGCAAGTTCTTCGAGAAGGTCATCAACCCCTACCTCGTAGAGGTGCTGCAACACCCTCAAACCATTGAGATGCATGAGGGGTTGCTGCATATCCGCGATGTTGAGGGACCAAGGAGGACCGGAAGCATGGAGACAAGGCTCGAGGAATTGGAGCAACAATGTTTCAAGTGCCAGGAGATGGTGGAACATGGACTCGACTCCAATCATATAATGATCATGAAGTTCACCAACAACCACAAGCTAGATGACAAGAACATTGGGGAGGCCATCTTCAAGCTTCACGAGAAAACCGAGCGCCTCCAAGCCCAGATCTATGACCTGCAAAACAAAAACTTTGAGTATGAATATAGATTTGAGGATGAGTTTGGCTGCAGATTTGAGGATCCCGGAGACTCGATCATCCTTCTATGATGGTGAACCTATGCCTTGGAAGATGGACGACAAGCCTACATCATCAACAACTCCATCATCACCACCTCTGAGGAAGGAAACATAAACACATGGGTATGGGCATTCCCCTTGGCAACTTCCAAGCTTGGGGGAGTGCCCCGGTATCGTATCACCATCACACTTTTATCTTTACCATTTTTCTTAGTTCTATCCTTTTGGTAATATCGTGATCTAGTAGAATAAAGTTTTAGTATGATCTAGTTCTTTAGTTTTGCTTTATGATCCTTCTATGTAATCGAGTCCGTGAGCTATATATAATGAAGATTAGTGTTGAGTCAAGGGCTTGAGTATTTTACTATGATCTCGAGGGAATAGAATAAAAGAGAAGAAATAAAGAGATCATATGGGTCTTATGGAGAGTAATGACTTCACATATAAAGAGTATGATGAATAAAAGTTGTTGAGAGTTGACAAACATAGTTTTGGTCATCGTTGCAATTAATAGGAAGTAATAAAGAAAGACAGGTTTTCACGCTTCGGGAGAGAGCCAACGCAGCCTTGGGCAACATCTGCGAGGCGGCTATTGGCGAGCCGCACGCAATCAACTATGCTGGCAATCTTCAGTTCTTCACTAATGTGGTGACGCAGCTGGAGGCACGGTCAGTCAGGGCTGATAGATTGGTGGAGGAGAGGAGCCGCACCCTACTTGGGCGCGCCTTTTCTCGCGTCTTCAGCCACCTCCTGAACACGGATCCCCACTTTGATTTTTACGCCGCCATCGCCCCAGTCCCCCAGGCCGTCCGAGGTGACCTGGCGCACTGGGTGGAGGACAATGTGGACGCTCTTATCAGGGCCTTCACTTCAGACAACGATGACGCGATCGTGGCGGCCGACGAGGTCGGTGTGGTGAACGGCCCTGACACCGCTGGTGGCGACGCGGACAGCGAAGGCGAGTTCAGCGATGCCAGCAACGGCTCGGGTGGTGCTCCTGAGAACGCATTGGGGGATTCATCTGACTAATTGTGCATCGCTCCTACTTCCTTACCCTGCATGAATAGAACTTAGGTTTTGTCCTGATTGCAGTGAGAGCATTTTGGAGGGGGAGCCCCTTATGTAAAACTTGTGTTCATCGTATTAGTAGACGCTACATTGCCCATGTGCCCGCGCCAAGTGGTTGGCCCAAGCGACGCGCTGGTCGGCTAGTTTACCTTTGTCCCATGATGGCCCTGAGGCAGCCCGCGGGGGGTTGTGGTGTTTCGAGTGTTCCCTGATTGGGTTCGTAGGATCTGTAGTAAAATACCCTCCTGAGAGGTCACGTCAGCAGCAGTCTGGGCTGCGCGCAAGCTAGGCCTAACCCGGCTCGCGAGGGGCTCGCGAGGGGAGGAAGCTGAGGCGATGCGGTAACCAAAACGCGAGAACTTGCTCGAACGGGACTAAGCACCCCTTCCCCGAACACACGGAAATCTAAAATTCGAATCCAACTTGAATCCAGCGGGGGAAAACGGAAACCAAAGGGAAAAGCAACGAAAGCAAACAAAAGGCCACGTCCGGCACCTAGTCTAGTCTTGGACGTCTTCTCACCAGCGCGGAGCTAAGTGCTGCCACTTGGCGTGGGAGGGAGCCCCAGGGCCTGAGGCCGGCACCCTTGAGACTCCGGGGCGTGTACAGCCCCACTCGTTATTACGTGAGAGTGTCAGGGGGCGGCGAGCTTCACAGGCACTGGGCCTTCTTCATAGGTACTAGCCTTGCTTCATATCGCCAGATGAGGGCCCCGCCTTGCGCCACACTCTAGTGCCATCAACGACGACTGGAAACCAGGACGCCGCCGATGGGGTAGAGCGGTCGCCAGCGGTTCCCCCAACGACCACGGGTCCTCCGTCGGGGGCAGGCCCTGAGGCACCTCCCCAGCGGAGGGCCTACCTCCTGAGAGCACCTTGCTCTGAACGCCGCGGTGGTGATGTCGGATCCCGGCCCCTCTCCTGCAGCCCCCTGCGCCCTCCTCCCGAGGGGTAGGAGACTCTGGGAGCGGGGCAGCTGCTTGCTGTGGCGACCTGCACCTCCTGTGATCCATGGTTAGCGTATGCCTGCTCCTGAAAAATTAGCGGTACCCGATAATCGTTGGCGCCATCATGGCCAGTGGGATCGTCCCGGGGCTCCCAGAAAGGCTCAGCTTCTGGCGCCTCGTCCCCCCAGCTTGGGCTGAGGAGCGAGCCTTGTTCGCTCTTGTGTGGGTGTCCTCGGTCCGTCATGAGGGGCATGTATTCCTCTGGCGCCGTCATCCCGAATGCCACACCGTAATGCCCCGCATGCCACGCGGTCCTTCCTGATGCACCCACCATGGGGTGGAAGCGCGACTGTCCACTAGGGTCGCGGGTCGCGTCGAGTCCTTCTTCTTCGCGGATCGGGAGCGGGGGCAGCGCCACCGCCGGTCCGGCGCTGATAGCTTCGCTGGCGTTGGAGTAGCCTTGGAGCCCGCGGGCACGCGCAGAGCCCCCGCACGGGCCGCCCTGGGCCTGAGATGGGAGCTGCATGGAGAAGGGGTGAGCCCCTGAGGCGGCGAAGCCCAGGAGCTCTGCCACTCGCTCCAGCAGCACGTCGTGGCCGCCCTCCAGCAGCCTGCACCGCAGCAGCTCTCGGGCCACTATGAGCGCGGCCCTCGAGTTCGCCTGCTCCCTGCGGGTGTACGGTGTCGTGGTTGCGGCGTGATTGGAGGCCCTTGCTGCCGACCGGGCCTGCCGCGGTGTGAGAGCTGTCGGAGCCTGTCCGCGTCGCCCGCGGCCCGCAGCGCCCTGCGGACCGCGAGCTGCCTGGGGCACGGGGTCGCCCGAGGTAAGCGGCTCTGCGCGGGCGGGCCACGCCGCCCATGGATCTGGGTTGCCCGCCTGGTCGCCGGACATGGTGATGACGACGCGACGGGGCGCGAAGCGGTAGAAGGTGGATTCCGGCGCACCCCTACCTGGCGAACCAAATGTCGGATTTCGGGTTCCGGCAGACCATTGAGGTTCGAACACTGGGGTGCATGCGGAGATTTCGCCTCCTACCTACTTGCACCCCTCCGCCTCGCCAAGATCTAAACTAAGGAAAGAACAACACAAGAGACGCAGGGTTTATACTGGTTCGGGCCACCGTTGTGGTGTAATACCCTACTCCAGTGTGTGGTGTGGTGGATTTCCTCTTGGGCTGATGATGATGAACAATATAAGGAAGAATAACCTCGCTAGGGTATGTTCTTGGTCGGGGTGATGAACTACTGGGAGGAGCTCAGTCACCTTTCTCTCTCTCTCTCTCTCTCTCTCTCTCTCTACCTGATCTTCTCTATCCTTCGATCCCTCCGGCAAGCTCTTTTTACCCAGCCCCCCTTTGCTCTGTGGGTGGCTGGTCCTATTTATAGAGGCCCTGGTCCTCTTCCCAAATATCGAGCGGGAAGGGAGTCAACAATGGCGGGCTAATTTGAAGGGGGACAACTAGTATCAACTATCCTGACAAAAGTAGTCTTCGCCTGCACAAAGCTCTGGTGATGACGCCGTCTTGGGCTCCACGGTGACCTCCGTCTCGTAGTCCTCCTGGAATTGGTCTCGTTGCACCGAAATGGCAACCTTTGCCTAATGCCTCGGTACTCCGCGGCTGCGCTTGCCCCCTTTGCACCAAAGAGGAAGGGAGGACACTACGCGGGCTGGCACCCGCCTGGCGCCCCAAGTCGTCATGGCTTGTGTCACGGGCACCTCGTGAGGTACCCCACCTTGATCTCTCCACCTCCTCGTGAGCCAGCCTGACGAGGCCGCGCCCGAGGAAGCTCCGCGTCGTCCGCCCCGCGAGGCTTGGCCCCTCGCGAGGGTCTTGGGTTTGTGTTGGTGAAGATGGGCCGCGCTGGGCCCCCCTTTGAGCCATGTCGCAGGCCGTAGGCAGGCAACTCTGGGGACCCCCGTTCCCAGAACGCCGACAGAATCTATTATGTTTTCATCAATATATGAGAGTTCTAGATCCTATCTTGCAAGTCTATAGTCACCTATTATGTGTTATGATCCGTTAACCCCGAAGTGACAATAATCGGGATACTTACCGGTGATGACCGTAGTTTGAGGAGTTCATGTATTCACTATGTGTTAATGCTTTGTTCCGGTACTCTATTAAAAGGAGGCCTTAATATCCCTTAGTTTCCAATATGACCCCGCTGCCACGGGACGGTAGGACAAAAGATGTCATGCAAGTTCTTTTCCACAAGCACGTATGACTATATTCGGAATACATGCCTACATTACATTGATGAACTGGAGCTAGTTCTGTGTCACCCTAGGTTATGACTATTACATGATGAACCGCATCTGGCATAATTCTCCATCACCGATCCATTGCCTACGAGCTTTCCCTATATTGTTCTTCGCTTATTTATTTTTCCATTGCTATTATTATCATCACTACAAAACACCAAAAATATTACTTTTGCTACCGTTACCTTTGTCACTGTTACCACTACTATCATATTACTTTGCTACTAAACACTTTGCTGCAGATATTAAGTTTCCAGGTGTGGTTGAATTGACAACTCAGCTGCTAATACTTGAGAATATTCTTTGGCTCCCCTTGTGTCGAATCAATAAATTTGGGTTGAATACTCTACCCTCGAAAACTGCTGTGATGCCCTATACTTGTGGGTTATCAAGACTATTTTCTACCACCATTGCCGGGGAGCGTAGCTCTATTCTTGGAGCCACTTGGCATTTATATCTGATTATCATTATGAAGAACTTGAAAGACGCTAAAACAAAAATTTATCCCTCAACTAAGAGGGGAGGTAAGGAACTGCCATCTAGCTCTGCACTTGATTCACCTTCTGTTTTGACTAAGCTTGTGACACCTATACCTACTTCTGTTATTAATTCTGATATGCCGTGTGTCATTGATGATGCCACTTCTGCTATGCATGATACTTATGATGAAACTACTTCTATGCTTGATACTACTGTGCCACTTGGTGAATTTCTTGATGAACAACTTGCTAGGGCTCGAGAGAATGAAATTATTGAAACTGATAATATTGATCAAAGTGATGATGAAGACTCTCCCCCTAGATATGAATTACATGTTGTGCCTGAGGGCTATGTTATGGATGAAGAAACTGCTAGAGATTCTCTTGCTTGCAATGATAGGAGTGATCTTAAGAAATTATTAGCTAAGCTGGAAAAAAAACTCTAAATGCTAGAATGAAATATGATCCTGCTTATGCTACTTCACCTATCTTTGTTCCTAATAAGGATTATGAATTCTCTGTTGATCCTGAGATAATTACTTTAGTAGAATCTGATCCTTTCTATGGTTATGAATCTGAAACTATTGTGGCACATCTTACTAAATTAAATGATATAGTCACCCTGCTCACTAATGATGAGAAAACTCGCTTTTATTATATCCTTAAATTATTTCCATTCTCATTAAAAGGTGATGCTTAGATATGGTTTAATTCTCTTGATCCTGGTTGTGTGCGTAGTCCCCAGGATATGATTTATTACTTCTCTTCTAAATATTTCTCTGCTCATAAGAAACAAGCTGCTTTAAGGGAAATATATAATTTTGTGCAAAATGAAGAAGAGAGTCTCCCACAAGCTTGGGGGAGGCTTCTCCAATTACTTAATGCTTTGCCTGATCATCGTCTTATGAAAAATGAAATACTTGATATCTTTTATAATGGACTAACCGATGCTTCCAGAGACCACCTGGATAGTTGTGTTGGTTCTGTTTTCAGGGAAAGAACACCAGATGAAGCTGAAATTCTATTGAATAATATGTTGACTAATGAAAATAATTGGACACTTCCTGATCCAATTCCTAAACCAACTCCTAAGCCAACTCCAAAGAAGAGGGGTATTCTATTTCTCACTCCCGAAGATATGCAAGAGGCAAAGAAATCTATGAAGGAAAAGGGTATTAAAGCAGAAGATGTTAAAAATTTACCTCCTATTGAAGAAATACATGGTCTTAATTTACCGCTTGTTGAAGAAATACATGGTCTTGATAACCCGACACAGGTAGTAAAGGTAAATTCTCTCTATAGATATGATAAAGCTGAAATCCCATTTACTAAGTTTGCTAGCCCATGGTTGGATGAGTTTGATGACTTTATGGTTAAGTAGGAAAAATTTAATGCTTATTTTGGTAGAGAATTAAAACGCAGTGCTGATATGCTTGAACACTTGGGTGATTTTATGGCTAATGTTAAAGGTGAACTTAAACTTATTAGTAAACATGCTTCTATGGTTACCACTCAAGTAGAACAAGTACTTAAAGCTCAGAATGATTTGCTCAATGAATTGAATAGTAAGAAGAATGATAATGCTGTTAGAGTTATGACTAGAGGTGGTAAAATGACTCAGGAACCTTTGTATCCTGAAGGCCATCCTAAGAGAATTGAGCAAGATTCTTAGAGAAATATTATTGATGCACATAGTCCTTCTAAGAGGAAGAAAAAGAAAAATGATAGGACTTTGCCTGCTTCTAGTGAACCTGTTGTAGACACACCTGAGAATCCCAATGATATTTCTATTTTTGATGCTGAAACACAATCTGGTAATGAGCATGAACCTAGTAATAATGTTAATGATGATGTTCATGTTGATGCTCAACCAAGTAATGACAATGAAGTAGAGATTGAACCTATTGTTGATCTTGATATTCCACAATCAAAGAATTAATGTTATGATAAGAGAGACTTTGTTGCTAGGAAGCACGGTAAAGAAAGAGAACCATGGGTTCAGAAACCCATGCCTTTTCCTCCCAAACCATCCAAGAAAAAGGATGATGAGGATTTTGAGCGCTTTGCTGAAATGATTAGACCTATATTCTTATGTATGCGTTTGAGTGATATGCTCAAAATGAATCCTTATGCCAAGTATATGAAAGAACTTGTTACTAATAAAAGAAAGATACCGGAAGCCGAAATTTCCACCATGCTTGCTAATTATACATTTAAGGGTGGAATACCAAAGAAACTAGGAGATCCCGGAGTACCAACTATACCATGCTCCATTAAAAGAAACTATGTTAAAACTGCTTCATGTGACCTTGGAACTGGTGTTAGTGTTATGCCTCTCTCTTTATATCGTAGACTTGATTTGAATAAGTTGACACCTACTGAAATATCTTTGCAAGTGGCTGATAAATCAACTGCTATACCTGTCGGTATTTGTGAGGATGTGCCTGTTGTGGTTGCAAACATTACTATTTTAATGGACTTTGTTATTCTTGATATTCCCGAGGACGATAGTATGTCTATTATTCTTGTAAGACCCTTTTTGAATACTATAGGGGCTGTTATTGATTGCACCAAAGGCAATGTCACTTTTCATGTTAATGGCAATGAGCATACAGTACACTTTCCGAGGAGACAACCTCAAGGTCATAGTATAAACTCTGTTGGAAAAATTCCATCGATTATTTTTGGAGGTTTTGAATTTCCTCTTCCTACTGGCAAGAAGAAATATGATATTCTTACTATTGGGGATGTGCATATCCCCGTTGAGGTAACCTAGTGTTATTCGAAAATTCTCGGGTTCCATGTTATTCGGAATGAGTTTGTTAACATGACTTGATCAACCTTGTTAGTGGATTCCTTTGGATGAGCATGAGATGGAAGAATTTAGAAAACAAATCTCTCTATACCCTCTTTTTACTTTCTGTTATTTATATTAAAATAAAGCAAAAATAGTATTTTTCTTTCTATTTTCTGAATTAGCCATGCAATAAAAAATACCCCGAAAATAAAAGTTCTCCAAATGCCTTGAAATTTAAATATGATTTTTTTCTGGAATATTTGAGAATACCTGGCACTGAGAACACAACAGGGGGAGCAAGCACCTGGCCACGAGGGTGGAGGGCGCACCCTACCCGACCCCCCTGGGCGCGCCCCCTGCCTCGTGGGCCCATGATGGCTCCCCTCCACTTATTCCAGCTACCACACACTCCTTCTTCCTCCCACAAACACCACTAACCAGCTCAAACATGAGTCCAAGCTCATTTTGCTGCCAATTTCGATCTCCTTGCTCAAAGCTCCATTCAAAAAACTGCTTTGGGGAATTGTTCCTTGGTATGTGACTCCTCCAATGGTCCAATTAGTTTTTGTTCTAGTGATTTATTCATTGCATATTTTTGCTGCTTAGGTGACCCTGTTCTTGAGCTTGCATGTCAAATTTATGTGGTCAAAAGTAGTTTTGATGCATGATATTGCCTCTAGGCACTTATATGAGTAGTTGCTATCAATTTTGTTGAGTTTGGTTCACTTTTATTTTGAAGTTACTAAAATTTCAGAAATTTTTCAGAGGAAGAAATATGTTTAGGAAAATGTACCAAGGTGGTTCTTCAAGGAAGCAAGGACCCAGGCTCGCAATGCACAATGCCAACGAAGAACCACCGAAGGAAGCTCAAGTGTGGGCTTGTGAATGGCCTTCAGAGGACTTTATGGATCGAGCAGGAATCAAGGAAGAATTTAACGCATATGTGCGTAATGCTGATCTTGAGAGCTTCGAGGCAGACAAATGCAGCCAGTACCACTATCTCACTGATTCATTTGTGAGGAGGTTTGAATTTTCATCATCGTGCAATTCTCAAACTGTCCTGTTTGATCTCTATGAAAATTCTTATACTATGGACTTAGAGGATTTTAACACTGCTTGCAAACTTCCACAATGGGGTAGTCCTAATGAACCTCGCAAATCTGAATTTAGAGATTTTCTTGCTAGTATAACCGTGGGGGAATCTAGAGACATAACACAAGCTACCATAGGGAGCATTCATTTTCCCGCTATACATTATTTTGCTCTCTTCATAGGTAGGTGCATAAATGGTAAGGATGAAGCATGTCACATGTGTGTCCCTAACCTCAGTGTTCTTAGGAGTGCTGTATTAGAAGATAGGCATTATAATTTGGGAGCCATTGTTGCACGTAGGTTGCACAATAATAGATTTAGTGGAGATTTCTTTAGTGGAACCCGTCTAGCTAATTTTCTTGGTGTACCCAGATGTGGGTATGATATTGAGTTGCCTCCTGTTTATTTGGATTATGAGGCCATGGTTCGTCATCAGTTTGTTGAGAGGAACGATCATTTCCTCCAGTACCGACTAATCTTTGACAGACGACGCACCTATCACGTCGCTCTCCCTGCTCCTGCTTTCTTTGAGTTTCAGGCAAAAGGGAGATATGTTATAACCAGGGAGGAGGCGGACGAGTATAAGAGCAGGACGGAGACTGCACGTCTCCAAGCGGCAACTCATGAGGCAATAGTTGTTGCATCTCAGTACGACCCCAACTATCACTTTGGATATCTGCTAGGCCAGCCATGGACATAGACCAACTTAGGCCAAAAGCCTAATCTTGGGGGAGTACGTAGTTCTCACCGACATTACATTCATGTTCAAACACTCATTGATAGTTGTCGGTGCTCACACTTTTTCATTGTATCATCCATGCTAGTTTATTTTCCTTTTTTATGCTTTCTTCTTCTTTGTTTGATAAACCTTAAGAAAAACAAAAAAAATAGTTGTAGCTTTTAATTAGTTTACTTTCCATGCTTGTAGTAGTAATTAAAAATAAAACTCAAAAAGATTTCTCGTTCTGTTTTTGCTTGTTGGGAGCTTTCCTGTGTAAATAGTTTTATTTCTTTTCTTTCCTTTGGGGGTTGATAGGAGAAGACCATGATGAAAATGTTAAAGTGGCTCTTATATGCATTATTGTTAATCTAACAAAGAGCCCATATTACCTTGTCTTCTCTCTTGAATTGAATGCTTGCAGATTCCAACTTAGTCCAATGCACGTGCACTATTATTATTATCCACACTATTCGGTCATGCAAGTGAAAAGGCAATAATGATGTTTATATGATGAACTTATTGAGATGAGAAAAGCTAGTATGAACTCGACCTCTCTTGTTTTTGTAAATATGATCAATTCATCGTTCCTGATTTAGCCTATTATGAATAAACATGTTTGCAATGACAATTAGAGATTATAGTTGCTTATGCCATGCTTAATTAGCTAAGAGCTTATAATGGTTTACCTTGCGTGCCAACATGCTATTAAAATGGTTGTGATGTGGTATGATAGGGTGGTATCCTCTTTTGAATGATTCGAGTGGCTTGACTTGGCACATGTCCACGCATGTAGTTGAAACAAAATCAACATAGCCTCTACGATATTTATGTTCATGATGCATTATATCCTACTCATGCTTGCATTCAGTGTTGATTAATTTTAATGCATGTTCATGACTATTGTCGCTCTCTAGCTGGTCGCTTCCCAGTTTTTGCTAGCCTTCACCTGTACTAAGCGGGAATACTGCCTGTGCATCCAATTCCATAAACCCCAAAGTTATTCCACATGAGGCCACCATACCTACCTATACACGGTATCTACCTACCGTTCCAAGTAAATTTGTATGTGCCAAACTCTAAACCTTCAAATAAATATCATGTTTTGTATGCTCGAATAGCTCATGTATCAACTAGAGCTGTCCGTATCTTCCATGTTAGGCGGGTTATTCTCAAGAGGAGTGGACTCCGCTCCTCACTCACGAGAAAATGGCTGGTCACCGGGATGCCCAGTCCCATGCTTTATGCAAATCAAATCAAATCAAAATAACTGCAAACAAAACTCCCCTGGGACTCTTGTGATGGATTGATGCTTGTTGGTGGAGGGGAGTATAAACTTTACCATTCTGTTTGGGAACCGCCTATAATGTGTGTATCATGGAAGATATCGTCATCTCTTGGTTGTTATGTTGACAATGAAAGTATACCGCGCAAAATGTTATTCATATCTATTTCAAAACCGAGCTCTGGCACCTCTAAAAATCCCTCCTTCCCTCTGCGAAGGGCCTATCTATTCACTTTTATGTTGAGTCATCATCCTCTTATTAAAAAGCACTAGTTGGAGAGCACCGCTGTCATTTGCATTCATTACTGTTAGTTTACATTGAGTATGACTTGACCGGATCTCTTTTACCATGAATTACAATTTCTAGTCAGTCCTTGATCTTTAAAGGTGCTCTGCATTTATGTTTTGCGGTCTCAGAAATGGCTAGCGAGATACCTTCTTGTTATATCATATCATGATTGTTTTGAGAAAGTGTTGTCATTCGAGATTTATTATTATTGCTCGCTAGTTGATTATGCCATTGATATGAGTAAACATTAGACCTAAATGTTATTGTGAATATGGTTAGTTCATAATATTTGCTAAAAACTTGAATGCTGGCTTTACATATTTACAAAACAAGAGCAAACAGAGTTTGTAAAAGTTTTTCTTTATCACTTTCAGTTTATCAACTGAATTGCTTGAGGACAAGCAAAGGTTTAAGCTTGGGGAGTTGATACGTCTCCGTCGTATCTACTTCTCCAAACACTTTTGCCCTTATTTTGGACTCTAACTTGCATGATTTGAATGGAACTAACCCGGACTGACGCTGTTTTCAGCAGAATTGCCATGGTGTTATTTTTCTGCAGAAATAAAAGTTCTCGAAATGACCTGAAAATCAATGAAGCATTATTCTGGAACATATAATGAAGATTGGAAGGAAGATCCACGTCAGGGGGTGCCCCAACAGTCCATGAGGGTGGGAGGCGCACCTGCCCCCTTGGGCGCGCCCCCCTGCCTCCTGGGCCCCCTGATGCTCCACCGACCTCAACCTGGACTCCATATATTCACTTTCAGGGAGAAAAACAAAGAGAAGAAGGATTCATCGCGTTTTATGATACGGAGCCGCCGCCAAGCCCTAAATTCTCTCGGGAGGGCTGATCTTGAGTCCGTTCGGGGCTCCGGAGAGGGGAATCCATCGCCATCGTCATCATCAACCTTCCTCCATCACCAGTTTCATGATGCTCACCGCCGTGCGTGAGTAATTCCATTGTAGGCTTGCTGGACGGTGATGGGTTGGATGAGATTTATCATGTGATCGAGTTAGTTATGTTAGGGTTTGATCCCTAGTATCCACTATGTTATGAGATTGATGTTTCTATGACTTTGCTATGCTTAATGCTTGTCACTAGGTCCCGAGTGCCATGATTTCAGATCTGAACCTATTATGATTTTATCAATATATGAGAGTTCTACATCCTATCTTGCAAGTCTATAGTCACCTATTATGTGCTATGATCCGTTAACCCCGAAGTGACAATAATCAGGATACTTACCGGTGATGACCATAGTTTGAGAAGTTCATGTATTCACTATGTGTTAATGCTTTGTTCCGGTACTCTATTAAAAGGAGGCCTTAATATCCCTTAGTTTCCAATAGGACCCCGCTGCCACGGGAGGGTAGGACAAAAGATGTCATGCAGGTTCTTTTCCACAAGCACGTATGACTATATTCAGAATACATACCTACATTACATTGATGAACTGGAGCTAGTTCTGTGTCACCCTAGGTTATGATTGTTACATGATGAACCGCATCCGGCATAATGCTCCATCACCAATCCATTGCCTACGAGCTTTACATATATTGTTCTATGCTTATTTATTTTTTTGTTGCTATTGTTATCATCACTACAAAACACCAAAAATATTACTTTTTCTACCATTACCTTTTATCAACGTTACCACTACTATCATATTACTTTGCTACTAAACACTTTGCTGCAGATATTATGCTTCCAGGTGTGGTTGAATTGACAACTCAGCTGCTAATACTTGAGAATATTCTTTGGCTCCCCTTGTGTCGAATCAATAAATTTGGGTTGAATACTCTACCCTTGAAAACTGTTGCGATCCCCTATACTTGTGGGTTATCAGTCCCTAAGAATGGAGGTATCACTGTTGTTCCTAACGATAAAGATGAATTGATCCCACACAGAATTGTTACAGGTTGTAGAATGGTAATTGATTTCCACAAATTAAATAAAGCTACTAAAAACGATCATTACCCTTTACCTTTTATTGATCAAATGCTAGAAAGATTATCCAAACATACACATTTTTGCATTCTAGATGGTTATTCTGGTTTCTCTCAAATACCTGTGTCAAAAGAGGATCAAGAGAAGACAACTTTGACTTGCCCTTTCGGTACCTTTACTTATAGACATATGCCTTTTAGTTTATGCAATGCACCTGCTACCTTTCAAAGATGCATGACTGCTATATTCTCTAACTTTTGTGAAAAGATTGTTGAGGTTTTCATGGATGTTTTCTCCGTTTACGGAACTTCTTTTGATGATTGCTTAAGCAACCTTGATCGAGTTTTGCAGAGATGTGAAGAAAATCTTGTCTTGAATTGGGAGAAGTGGCACTTTATGGTTAATGAAGGTATTGTCTTGGGGCATAAAATTTATGAAAGAGGTATTGAAGTGTATAAAGCTGAAGTTGATGCTATTGAAAAGATGTCGTGTGCTAAGGACATTAAAGATGTTATGTACCTGAGCATGAACAGGAACAGATCCTACGCAAGTGTCATTCCAAGGCTTATGGAGGACACCATGCTGGAGACAGAACTGCACATAAGGTATTGCAATCCGGTTTTTATTGGCCTACTCTCTTCAAGGATGCCCGTAAGTTTGTCTTGTCTTGTGATGAATGTCAAAGAATTGGTAATATTAGTAGACGTCGAGAAATGCCTATGAATTATTCACTAGTTATTGAACCATTTGATGTTGGGGGCTTTGATTATATGGGACCTTTTCCTTCCTCTAATGGGTATACACATATTTTAGTTGCTATTGATTACGTTACTAAGTGGGTAGAAGCTATTCCAACTAGTAGTGCTAATCATAACACCTCTATTAAGATGCTTAAAGAAGTTATTTTTCCAAGGTTTGGAGTCCCTAGATATTTAATGATTGATGGTGGTTCACATTTTATTCATTGTGTTTTCTGTAAAATGCTTGCTAAGTATGATGTTAATCATAGAATTGCATCTCCGTATTACCCACAGTCTAGTGGTCAAGTAGAATTGAGTAATAGAGCTTAAATTAATTTTGCAAAAGACTGTCAATAGATCTAGGAAAAATTGGTCCAAGAAACTTGATGATGCATTATGGGCCTATATAACGCATACAAAAATACTATGGGTATGTATCCATATAAAATGGTTTATGGAAAGGCATGTCACTTACCTCTTGAACTAGAACATAAGGCATATTGGGACATTAAAGAGCTCAATTATGATTTCAAACTTTGGGTGAGAAGAGTCTTTTTGACATTAGCTCACTTGATGAATGGAGAACCCGGGCTTATGAGAATGCCAAACTGCTTAAAGAAAAAGTTAAAAGATGGCATGATAAAAGGATACAAAAACGTGAGTTTAATGTAGGCGATTATGTATTATTATAAAACTCTCGTTTAAGATTTTTTGTAGGCAAACTCCTCTCTAAATGGGAAGGTCCTTACGTCATCGAGGAGGCCTATCGTTCTGGTGCCATAAAGATCAACAACTTCGAAGGCACAAATCCGAGGGTGGTGACCGGTCAAAGAATCAAACACTACATCTCAGGTAATCCCATAAATGTTGAAACTAATGTTATTGAAACCGTGACCCCGGAGGAATACATAAGGGAAACTTTCCAAAACGTTTCAGACTCCGAAAAGGAATAGGTACGTGGTACGGTAAGTAAACCGACTCCAAAACAGTTCTAATGGCAATTTTTCTCTGTTTTGGAATATTTAAGAAAATATGAAAATAAGAAGTAGTCCGGAAAGGACACAAGGCTTCCACGAGGGTGGAGGGCGCGCCCTACCCCTTGGGCGCGCCCTCCTGCCTCGTGGGCACCTCGTGTGCTCTCCAGACTCCGTTTTCTTGCACGATACTTCTTTTGGTTGGTAAAAGTTCATTATATAATCTCCCGAAGGTTTTCACCACCGTATCACGCAAATATCTTCTGTCTTTGTTTCGAGCTGTTTTTCTGACAGTTCTAGATCGCCATGGCGTCTTCAAGTGCCCCCAAGGACAAGTTCTTCGAGAAGGTCATCAACCCCTACCTCGCAGAGGTACTGCAACACCCTCAAACCATTGAGATGCGTGAGGGGCTGCTGCACATCCGCGATGTTGAGGGACCATGGAGCAGCAAGTTTTCAAGTGCCAGGAGATGGTGGAACGTGGACTCGACTCCAATCATATAATGCTCGCGGAGTTCACCAACAACCACAAGCTGGTTGACAAGAACATTGGGGAGGCCATCTTCAAGCTTCACGAGAAAATCGAGCACCTCCAAGCCCAGATCTATGACCTTCAAAACCAAATCTGTGAGTATGAATATAGATTCAAGAGGATAGGTTTGGCTGCATATTTGAGGGTCCTGGAGACTCGATCATCCTTCAATGATGGCGAGCCTATGCCTTGGAAGATGGAGGACAAGCCCACATCATCAACAACTCCATCATCGCCACCTCTGAGGAAGGAAACATAAACACATGGGTATGGGCATTCCCCTTGGCAACTGCCAAGCTTGGGGGAGTGCCCCGGTATCGTATCACCATCACACTTTTATCTTTACCATTTTTCTTAGTTCTATCCTTTTGGTAATATCGTGATCTAGTAGAATAAAGTTTTAGTATGATCTAGTTCTTTAGTTTTGCTTTATGATCCTTCTATGTAATCGAGTTCGTGAGCTATATATAATGAAGATTAGTGTTGAGTCAAGGGCTTGAGTATTTTACTATGATCTCGAGGGAATAGAATAAAAGAGAAGAAATAAAGAGATCATATGGGTCTTATGGAGAGTAATGACTTCACATATAAAGAGTATGATGAATAAAAGTTGTTGAGAGTTGACAAACATAGTTTTGGTCATCGTTGCAATTAATAGGATGTAATAAGGAAAGAGAGGTTTTCACATATAAATATACCAACTTGGACATCTTTTATGATTGTGAGCACTCATTAAAATATGACATGCTAAAGAGTTGACATTGGACAAGGAAGACAACGTAATGGTTATGTTTCTTACATCTAAAATAAATTATATTGTCATGGATCATCCAACATGTTGAGATTGCCTTTCCCTCTCATGCTAGCCAAATTCTTTTCACCAAGTAGAGATACTACTTGTGCTTCCAAATATCCCTAAACCCAGTTTTGCCATGAGAGTCCACCATATCTATCTATGGATTGAGTAAGATTCTTCAAGTAAGTTGTCATCGTTGCAAGCAATAAAAATTGCTCTCTAAATATGTATGATTTATTAGTGTGGAGAAAATAAGCTTTATACGATCTTTTGATGTGGAAGAGATAAAAGCGACGGACTGCATAATAAAGGTCCATATCACAAGTGGCAATATAAAGTGACATTCTTTTGCATTAAAACTTCGTGCATCCAAGAATAAAAGGACATGACAACCTCTGCTTCCATCTGCGAAGGATCTATCTTTTATTCTTGTCTTATACTTCATACAAGAGTCATGGTGATCTTCACCTTGCCTTTTTACATTTTATCCTGTTGCAAGCACAATGTGTTGGAAAGATCCTGATATATATAGCTAATTGGATGTGAGTTTTCATGAACTATTATTGTTGACATTAGCCTTGAGGTAAAAAGTTGGGAGGCAAAACTATAAGCCCCTATCTTTCTCTTTGTCCGACTAAAACTTCATACCCATAAATATTGTGTGAGTGTTAGCAATTGTTAAAGACTAAATGATAGTTGAGTATGTGGACTTTCTGAAAAGCTCTTATATTGACTCTTTCCGATGTTATGATAAATTGCAATTGCATCAATGACTAAGATTATAGTTTGTTAGTTTTCAATGAAGTTTATGATTCATACTTGAAACTGTGAATGAATTGTTACTTTAGCATAAGAGGTCATATGACAATTTATGTATATGTTGTTGCTCTAAGAATGATCAAGATGCCCTCATGTCCGTATTTTATTTTTATCGACACCTCTATCTCTAAACATGTGGACATATTTTTTGATTTCGGCTTTCGCTTGAGGACAAGCGAGGTCAAAGCTTGGGGGAGTTGATACGTCCATTTTACATCATGCTTTCATATCGATATTTATTGCATGATGGGATGTTATTACACATTATGTCATAATACTTATGCATATTCTCTCTTATTTTACAAGGTTTACATGAAGAGGGAGAATGCCGGTAGCTGGAATTCTGGGCTGGAAAATGAGCAAATATTATAGACCTATTCTGCACATCTTCAAAAGTCCTGAAACTTCACGGGAGCACGTTTTAGAATATATAAAAAATATTGGGCGAAAATAGTACCAGAGGGGGGCCACCCACCATCCACGAGGGTGGGGGCGCGCCCTACCCCCTAGGCGCGCCCCCCTGCCTCGTGGGCCCCCTGGCAGCCCTCTGATGCCCATCTTTGGCTATATGGAGTCTTTCGTCAAGGAAAAAAATCATAAGCAATCTTTCGGGACGAAACTCCGTCGCCACAAGGTGGAACCTTGGCGGAACCAATCTAGAGCTCCGGCGGAACTGTTCTGCCGGGGAAACTTCCCTCCGGGAGGGGGAAATCATCACCATCGTCATCACCAATGATCCTCTCATTGGGAGGGGGTCAATCTCCATCAACATCTTCACCAGCACCATCTCATCTCAAACCCTAGTTCATCTCTTGTATCCAATCTTTGTCCCAAAGCCTCAGATTGGTACCTGTGGGTTGCTAGTAGTGTAGATTACTCTTTGTAGTTCATGCTAGTTGGTTGACTTGGTGGAAGATCATATGATCAGATCCATTATGCATATTAATACCCCTCTGATTATGAACATGAATATGATTTGTGAGTAGTTACGTTTGTTCCTGAGGACATGGGAGAAGTCTTGCTATAAGTAGTCATGTGAATTTGGTGTTCGTCGATATTTTGATGAGATATATGTTGTCTCTCCTCTAGTGGTGTCTTGTGAACGCCGACTACATGAAAGTTCACCATTGTTTGGGCCTATAGGAAGGCATTGGGAAGCAATAAGTAGATGATGAGTTGCTAGACTGACAGAAGCTTAAACCCTAGTTTATGCGTTGCTTCGTAAGGGGCTGATTTGGATCCATATGTTTCATGCTATGGTAAGGTTTACCTTAATACTTCGGTTGTAGTTGTGGATTCTTTCAATAGGGGTTAATCATAAGTGGGATTATTGTCCAAGGAAGGACAGTACCCAAGCACCGGTCCACCCACATATCAAATTATCAAAGTACCTAACGTGAATCATATGAACATGATGAAAACTAGCTTGACGATAATTCCCATGTGTCCTCGGGAGCGCTTTCCATTATATAAGAGTTTGTCTAGGCTTGTCCTTTGCTATAAAAAGGATTGGGCCATATTGTTGCACCTTATTTACTTTTATTACTTGTTACCCATTACAAATTACCTTATCACAAAACTATTTGTTACCGATAATTTCAGTGCTTGCAGAGAATACCTTACTGAAAACTGCTTATCATTTCCTTCTGCTCCTCGTTGGGTTCGACACTCTTACTTATCGAAAGGACTACGATAGATTCCCTACACTTGTGGGTCATCAGGGGCAGACTTGGGCTTTGAAGTACCGGCCCCAGTCCTGATGGTACCCCCCATCAGCTTCTGTGTTTTGGCAGGAGGTGCAGCATGCTCTTCCTCCTCCTCATCATCATCTTCCCTCATGGAAGGACTTCCAAGTGCCTTTGCAGTAGTGGTTCTAGCTCCCATCTTCTTTCCCTCATTAGCCTCATCATCAGATTGTTCCAAAGTAAATTTCATGGTTTCTTGGGTTGAGGCTCTTACTTTGGACATTGGAGCTCTCCTAGGTGGAGCTTTCTTCTGTAGTCCAGGTTTTGTGGCAGTGGCAGCATACTCTTTCTTGAGCACCTTTTTATTGGAGGTCACTTCCTCCTCAATCACAAAGTCTTCATCTTCGCTTTAAGAAGTTCTTTTCTTCCTTTGCCTAGTAGCTCCCTTAGGCAAGTTGCTGGGAGTGCTTCTTCTCCCATCATCATAGCTGCTATTGGGACTAGTGCCCTCACTGAGATTGAGCTGCTCTTTAGACTTAGTCGGACTATCACTGGCCTCTGACATAGCTACAACTGACCTTGTGAATAGATGGTTGTGGATAGAGTAGATGAGCATCACAAAGTACAACATGTTTTTGCAAAAGGTGAAACAAAAACTTAACTTTAGTTTCCTACAGAAATTTTTTCGGAGCTACTGATTTGACAAACTCGGTAACACCGAAGCACTAATAGAGTCTAAACATACAGTTTTGGTCAGACCGAGACGCAGTTCGGTGACTCTGAGATGCTAGGGTTTCACAGAGGAAGGGATTTCAGTCTCACCGATCAGTACACTTCGGTCAGACCGAGTTGTACTTAGTGCAATGGCCAGGGCCAATCAGTGTGACAGAAATCCTCAGATTGGTCAGTCCGAGATGGGTTCGGCAGAAACCTAACCCCAAGTTTTTGCATCAAATCTATGCTAAAGGATTTCTTTGCTCGATAGAATGATTTCATACGTGGGAGGAATAAAGGCATTATACTTTGTGCAAGAATCGAAGTAAAGGATAGCACAAAGGATCAAATCCGTACCCTAACTTGGTGACGGATCGCTACGGCGGCAACGGCGGTGAAGATACTCATTTACGGCGATGGAGACCAGCGGTTGAGGGTCACTGGTATAGACGATGATGATCCGAAGACCTTGGGGCGGCAGTGCTGGGGAGGAGCGGGCAAGTGTGTTTGAAGAAATTTCCAAACTTCAAGCCACGATATATATATATATATATATATATACCCAAACACTGTCGGTGGTGCCGAGTGGAATGTCTCGGTGGGACCGAGATGCAAAACCGCTAGCGGTTCCTACAACTCGGTGTGACTGAATCATTCTAATCGGTGGCACCGAGATGAAAGCCTAGATCAACTTACTTATTTCGGTGAGACCGAGTCGGATAAGTTGGTCTGACCGAAATTCATTAAGAAGTTTTGTAAGTTAATCCCTTAACGGACCGGTGGCTCCAAGTGCTCCTCACCTAGAGGGTCCAAAAGTGACTTGTTCAAACTTTGTGATGTAGCATGAATAGAGTTTGAGATGAGAAAAAGCATAGATAGCTAGAGGGAGTGCTTAGGCATTCTTGTCCATCCATTTGGCAAAACAAAAACCAAACAATCAAAACAACAAATGGATTCCCTCGAATGGAGAAAATTATGCAACCAAAATGCTCACACAATAAGATAGCAAATAAAACATGTGGCAAAGCATGCACATACACTCTAGAATCTATCAAGCAATTGGCGATGACTGGGTCATCTATATATGAGTATATTTACTAAGGAGTCAAATGAGAACATTTGATCGTAGGTCATACTCATCGTTTAAGCACAAGTGGGGTTACCACTTTTACATAAAGTATTTTTGTGTTCACGTCATTAGAGTTGCTTTAGCTCAATTTTTTTTAGAGAAAAGCTCCCCCTAGATGTGATATCCCCCCTAAGAGGGATGAACTAACCTTGGGTTTTGTCAATGATGACTTCATGATGTTGAAGATGTGGATGCTCAATTTTGATGTAGATATTTTGGAGCAATCCATTGGAGTGTTGCACTTCCAATACCTACATGGGTTAGTCCCACAAGGAACATACGAGGATATCCATAGACATAGAGTGAAAGACACATATGATGATGTCCGTGAAAGCATTAGGCTACCTTGTCCCTTGTCTTACCAATAAGAGAGTTTGTAACTCCATGAACTAGTGCAAGATATGAAAGTTGATTGCACTTGTCCTTGCAGAAAAGAATATGCATGAAGTATGTTGGCGGAGTCACCCTCAAGAACACTCTAGTTCTTCTTCTTTGGTATCCACATCAACTTGATGGGAATCCTTGGAGTTGTAGTCGTACTTGACGAAGTAGAGCTTGATGTAGTCTTGGGAACCCACTTGACCATGGCCTTAGGAGCTTCTTCAAATGAATCAATCTCTTCTTGAAGCTTGTCCTTGCCCTTTAGCTTGTGGTCTTGTGGTGGAAGATCATCTTGAGCTTGTGTTCCCTTGAAAGAAGTGGGGTCATACTTCTCTTGTTGAGGAACAAACTTCGTCTTGGGGTATTGATTTTCTTCCCACTCAACTCCATTGGCATTAAACTTTTGTTCAAAACCAACACCTTGATTCTTTCGGTGCCTTCCTTGCTTGCGTACAATTTCCTCAAATGGCTTACTTCCGCCAAGGCTCTTGTAAACATCTTTCTATATAATTCCCTTCAATAAGCTATTTTCATGCTCAAGTGTAACTTGGCTAAGAGAATCATTAGTGGAATCAAGAGAACTACTAGAAGCAACAATATTGGATTTAAGATGGTTATTGTTACTACTAGAGGAAGAATCTTTGTTGCTCTTATTGCTAGATTTTACCTGCTTTATATAAGTAGACAAGAGGAGACGTTTGGCAAGATAACAAGAACTCTTCTTTCAAAGATCATCATTGATAGCTTTTAGGAACTCATGCTCTTGCTCTAAATTTAGCTTCTCAAAGCGTAGCTTCTCATGGGTCCTTTTGAGCTCTCTATGATCCTCTAGAGTTTTTTCATGAGCTAACTTAAGAGTTTTTAGTTCTTTAGTTAGACGCTCAATCTCCTTCTTATCATTGTCATTCGTTTCATCTTGATTAGCGTGATTAATAGCAAGTTCATCATAGTATTCATCGCTAGTGTTGTCCACAAGTAAATCATCATCACCTAGCAAATCATCTTCATCACTATTGAAATCAACATACTCGGGGTGTGATATCTTAGGGCCTTTAGCCGTGAAGCATCTTACAATTCCTTCATTTGGTGAGTCAAATATTTCATAGGAGTTGGATGACACAAGAGCAAGTCCGGCAACACCTTCATCTTAAGTATATTCAGAGTCGGAGTGATAGCTTCTCTCGGAGTAGTTGTCGGAGTCAGAACCGGATACCCATTCATCAATGTGAGCTTGATGTCTTCGTCTTGTGTAGCTCTTTGATAACTTGTCCTTCCGTTCTGAGTCCTTGCTTCTATGAGATGGTCTTCATTCATAACGATCATCTCTACTCCTTCTCTCTCTTTGTGGTGATTCATCTCTTTTACTTCTCCTTCTTGGTGAATCTTCTCTTTTCTTGTAGGGAGTTGTACACTCATTGGAGTAGTGTTCGTGCCTTCCACAATTGTAGCAATTACGATCACGACTAGAAGATCTTTTGTAATTGTAGGATCTTGACTTGGAGCTTCTCTCTTTGCTTCTATTCTTGTACAACTTGTTGAAGTTCTTCACCATTAAGCTCAATTCATCATTGGAAACTTGTTTCTCACTTGATGTTGTAGGAGGATCACTTGAAGCTTTGTAAGCACCACTAGACTTGTTGTGGAGCTCTTCCTTATCCTTGAGTGACATCTCATGAGCAACAATTCTACCAATTACTTCCATGGGCTTGAGATCTTTATAATTAGGTATCATTTGGATCAAGGTGGACATGGTATCATATTTTCCATCCAAGGCTCTTAGGATCTTCTTGATGATGAATTTGTCAGTCATCTCTTTGCTTCCTAAGCCAGCAATCTCATGAGAGCAAGCCTAGAGTACATATTAGTGACTCCTTCACCATCCTTCATCTTGAACTTGTCAAGTTGACTTTGAAGCACATCCAATTTGGATTCCTTGACAGACTCAGTACGTTCATGCATATCAACCATGGTATCCCAAATTTCCTTCAAATTCTCAAGGCGGCTGATTTTGTTGAATTCTTCGGGGCACAATTTGTTGAAGAGAATATCTCAAGCTTGAGCATTGTATTGCAACATCTTCATTTCTTCCGTTGTCGCTTCATGATCCAGTTATTTTCCATCCTCGAAGAAATCACCTTGCAAGCCAATACGCACAACAGCCCAAACGGCGGGGTTATGACCAAGAATATGAATTTTCATCTTATGCTTCCAACTAGCAAAATTAGTACCATCAAAGTAAGGACCTCAAAGGTGGTAATTTCCCTCGCTAGACGCCAGACTCTCCTAGGTTGTGAAACTAAGGCTATGATCACCAAAGCTATGGAAATCAAGGCAAGTGAAGACCAAAGCTCTGATACCACCTGTAGGATCGAAAGTAGGTCTAGAGGGGGTGATTAGACTACTTTACCAAATAAAAATGAAACCTTTTCCCAATTTTAGTTGTGGGCAGATTTTATCAATTTGCACAAGTCAAGCAATCAACATACACATGCAATTCTAAGAGTGTAGCAGGGGAAAGTAAGACATTCATATGAAGTTAAAGAGAAGGGTTTGGAGAGTGCAAACACAATGATGACATGGAGATTTTTGGCGTGGTTCTGATAGGTGGTGCTATCGTATGTCCACGTTGATGGATACTTCAACCCACGAAGGGTAACGGTTGCGTGAGTCCATGAAGGGATCCACCCACGAAGGATCCACGAATAAGCAACCTTGTCTATCCCACCATGGCAATTGCCCACGAAGGACTTACCTCACTCAGGTAGATCTTCACGAAGTAGGCAATCTCCTTGCCCTTAAAACTTCTGGGTTCAATTCCACAATCTTGTAGGAGGCTCCCAAGTGACACCTAGCAAATCTAGGAGACACCACTCTCCAAAAGTTAATAGATGTTGTGTTGATGATGAACTCCTTGCTCTTGTGCTTCAAATGATAGTCTCCCCAACACTCAACTCTCTCACACAGATTTGGATATGGTGGGAAGATAATTTGAGTGGAAAGCAACTTGGGGAAGGCTAGAAATCAAGATTCTTGTGGTTGGATTGGAATATCTTGATCTCAACACATGAGTAGGTGGTTCTCTCTTAGCAAATGTAAGCTGGAAGTGTAGGCACGTTCTGATGGCTCTCTCACATATGGAGAAGGGGGTGGAGGTGTATATATAGCCTCCACACAAAATCCAACCATTACACACATTTGATCCAACTCAGTCAGACTGAATAAAAGAACTCGGTGAGACCGATTCAGTTCAAAATGTGAATGTTAGGAATCTCAGTGGGACTAACTAGAACAACTCGGTGGGACCGATGTGCTAGGGCTAGGGCAAAACCTCATCTCGATGAAGCCGATTGTGTGAACTCGGTGGGACCGATTTCAGCAAAGAGCAAACTAAGAGTTGGTCAAGCAAACTTGGTGTGACCGATTGTTCATTTCGGTTAGACCGAAATGTTACAAAAATGAAACAGATAGTTTGCAGGGCCATCTCGCTGAGACCGAGATCCGTATCAGTATGACCGAAGTATTAGGGTTTTTGGTAGTGGCTATGTCAATTGAACTCAGTGGCGCCGGATAGAGAATTTTGGTGGGTCGAGTTTGACTTTGGGTTTTGGACATATTTGGAATGAGCAAGTGGTTGTGGGATTTGGAGCAATATCACTAAGCATTTTGAGAAAGTAGACCATTAAGCAACACCTCATCCCCTTTTAATAGTATTGGCTTTCCTATGGACTCAATGTGATCTTGGATCACTAAAACAGAAAATGAAGAGTCTTGAGCTCTTGCCAATATGTGTCCTCTTCATTTTGAGGGGTCCACATCTCTAGTCCATGCCATGCCATTCATTGAATTTTCTGAAATATTAAACTTGAATGGATATTAGTTCAATGAGCTATATGATGTTATGAATTACCAAAACCACCCGGGGATTAGTTGCACTTTCAACAAGGCATCGAGGCGCGCCTACCCCCTGGACGCGCCCTATTGCCTTGCCATCTCCTGCTTTGCCTTCTAGTCTCCCCCCGAAGCTTCTAGGGTCCCTCTTGTCTAGAAAAAAATCGTCAAAAAGTTTCATAGCATTTATATTTCGTTTGGTACCAATTTTCTGGAAAAACCAAAAACAGGCGAAAAACAACAACTAGCACTTGGCACTAGGTTAATAGGTTAGTCCCAAAATTATAGATATATTGGAGATGTATCAAGCATCCCCAAGCTTAATTCCTGCTCGTCCTAGAGTAGGTAAATGATAAAAACATAATTTTTGATGTGGAATGCTACCTGACATGTTCATCATGTAATTTTCTTTTATGGTATGAATATTTAGATTGAAATGAATCAAAGCAATAGTCTATAATTTGACACAAAGACATCAATACTCAGGCATACCAACAAACAATCATGTCTTTCAAATAAAAATGCTAAAGAACGATATCCCTACAAAATCATATAGCCTTGTCATGCTCCATCTTCTTAACACAAAGTATAAATCATGCACTACCCTGGTGTCTGCCAAGCAATTGGTTCTTACTTTTCAACGCACTTCAGCTTTTTCAACCCTCATGCAATACATGAGCGCAAGCCATGGATATAGGACTATGGGTCGAGTAGAATATGGTGGTAGAGATTAATATGGAGAAGACAAAAAAGGAGCAAGTCTCACATCGATGAGGCTAATCAACGGGCTATGGAGATGCCCATCAATTGATGTCAATTCAAGGAGTAGGTATAGCCATGCAATGGATGCACTAAGAGCTATAAGTGTATGAAAGCTCAAAATAAAAAATAACTGGGTGTGTACCCAACTTGCTTTCTATAGAAGACCTCGGGTATTTGAAGAAGCCCATCTTCAGAATATACAAGCCAAGTTCTATAATGAAAAATCCCCACTAGTTATATGAAAGTGACTACATAGGAGACTCTCTATATGAAAAACATGGTACAACTTTGAAGCACAATTGTGGAAAAGATAGTAATATTGCCCCTTCTCTCTTTTTCTCTCATTTTTTGGTGGGCTATTTTTGGCCTCTATTTTTTATTTTCTCACTGGGACAATGTTCTAATAATTAATAATGATGATCATCACACTTCTGTTTAGTTAGACAACTCAAAATTACACCTCGATACTAGAACAAAATATGACTCTATATGAATGCCTCCAGCGGTGTATGAGGATGTGCAATGATCTAGCATAACATGTATGAAAAATGATGAGGTGGATGGGACACAAATACTATGTTAGCTATATGATCATGCAAAGCAATATGACAATGATGATGTGTGTCATAATAACGGAACGGTGGAAGTTGCATGGAAATATACCTTGGAATTGCTATGGTAATGCCATAATAGGTAGGTATGGTGGCTATTTTCAGGAAGATATAAGGAGTCTTATGTCTGATAGAGCATATCATATCACAGGGTTTGGATGCACTGGCGAAGTTTGCACCACATCTTGAATTGGGAAAGGGCAATGCACGTTACCAAAGAGGCTAGCAAATGGCGGAAAGGTGAGAGTGCATATAATGCATGGACTCATATTATTCATAAAGAACTCACATACTTATTGTGAAAGTCTATTAGCCCTCGAAGCAAAGTACTACTATGCATGCCCCTAGGTTAAGGTTGGTAGGAGTTAACCACCGCACGCCCCCGACCTTCATGCAAAGAAAGACACACAATAATAAATCGTGCTCCCACATCTTAGCATAAAGAGAGACCATTCGCGCATGCTTCGAGAATCACAAACCTTAACACTAATATTCTTACTAAACCACGATCATTCACTAGTACCTCTCACATATTACCATGTTTACATCAGAAAACTATTGCAAGGAATCAAACTTATCATATTCAGTGATCTTCATGAAAGTTTTTATTTTATCCCTCTTGAATACATATCATATTAGGACCAATTTCATAACCCATGCATATGGCCATTACTATTATCAAACTCTCAAAGTGATATAAGTGAAGCATGAGAGTATAACTATTTATTTAAAATATAAGCACCACCGTACTCTAAAAGATATAGGTGAAGTACTAGAGCAACTGCCTAGCTCAAAAGATATAAGTGAAGCACACAGAGTATTATAACAAATCACAAAATGAATGTGTGTCCCTCTCAAAAGGTGTGTCCACCAAATATTATTGTGGAAAACTAAAAGAAAACAAAGCAAAGGCTCATATAATACATGACGCTCCATGCAAAACTCATATCATGTGATGAATAAAAATAGCACCAAGTAATTTACCGATGGTTGGTTGAAGAAAAAGGGGATGTAATCCGGGGAATCCCCGAGATTAGAGTCCTGGGTGTCCTTGAATATTACCTTGGGGTGCCTTGGGCATCCCAAAGCTTAGGGTCTTTCCAATCCTTATTCCTTCATCCATCACGACCTCACTTAAAACTTGAAAACTTCAGCACACAAGACTCAACAGAAAATTCGTGAGATCCGTTAGTATAACAAGCAAATCATAAACTTTACGAGCTATTGTAAACACATTCATATATTCTTATTGCATAATACTGTTGGGGAACGTAGTAATTTCAAAAAAATTCCTACGCACATGCAAGATCATGGTGATGCATAGCAATGAGAGGGGAGAGTGTTGTCTACGTACCCTCGTAGATCGACAACGGAAGCGTTATGACAACGCGGTTGATGTAGTCGTATGTCTTCACGGCCCGACCGATCAAGCACCGAAACTACGGCACCTCCGAGTTTTAGCACACGCTCAGCTCGATGATGATCCCCGGACTCCGATCCAACAAAGTGTCGGGGAAGAGTTCCGTCAGCATGACGGCATGGTGACGATCTTGATGTTCTACCCTCGCAGGGCTTCGCCTAAGCACCGCTACAATATTATCGAGGAGTATGGTGGAAGGGGGCACCGCACATGGCTAAGAAAATGATCACGAGGATCAACTTGTGTGTCTAGAGGTGCCCCCCTGCCCCCGTATATAAAGGAGCAAGGGGGGAGGCCGGCCTGCCCTTGGGCGCGCCAAGGAGGAGGAGTCCTCCTCCTAGTAGGAGTAGGACTCCCCTCTTTCCTACTCCTACTAGGAGGGGGAAAGGAAGGGGGAGAGGGAGAAGGAAAGGGGGGCGCCGCCCCCCCTCTCCTAGTCCAATTCGGACCAAAGGGGAAGGGGACACGCGGCCCACGCTGGCCGCCCCTCTCTCTCTCCACTAGGGCCCATAAGGCCCATTACTTCTCCCGGGGGGTTCCGGTAACTCTCCGGCACTCCGGTTTTCTCCGAAATCACCCGGAACACATTCGGTGTCCGAATATAGCCGTCCAATATATCAAATTTATGTCTCGACCATTTCGAGACTCCTCGTCATGTCCGTGATCACATCCTGGACTCCGAACAAACTTCGGTACATCAAAATATATAAACTCATAATGAAACTATCATCGTAACGTTAAGCGTGCGGACCCTACGGGTTCGAGAACAATGTAGACGTGATCGAGACATGTCTCCGGTCAATAACCAATAGCGGAACCTGGATGGTCATATTGGCTCCCACATATTCTACGAAGATCTTTATCGGTCAAACCGCATAACAACATACCTTGTTCCCTTTGTCATCGGTATGTTACTTGCCCGAGATTCAATCGCCAGTATCTCAATACCTAGTTCAATCTCGTTTCCAGCAAGTCTCTTTACTTGTTTCGTAATACATCATCTCGCAACTAACTCATTATTTGCAATGCTTGCAAGGCTTATGTGATGTGCATTACCGAGAGGGCCCAGAGATACCTCTCCGACAATCGGAGTGACAAATCCTAATCTCGAAATCTGCCAACCCAACATGTACCTTTGGAGACACCAGTAGAGCTCCTTTATAATCACCCAGTTACGTTGTGATGTTTGGTAGCACACAAAGTGTTCCTCCGGCAAACGGGAGTTGCATAATCTCATAGTCATAGGAACATGTATAAGTCATGATGAAAGCAATAGCAACATACTAAACGATCGGGTGCTAAGCTAATGGAATGGGTCATGTCAATCACATCATTCTCCTAATGATGTGATCCCGTTAATCAAATGACAACACATATCTATGGTTAGGAAACATAACCATCTTCAATTAACGAGCTAGTCAAGTAGAGGCACACTAGTGATGTTTAGTTTGTCTATGTATTCACACAAGTATTATGTTTCCGGATAATACAATTCTAGCATGAATAATAAACTTTTATCATGATATAAGGAAATAAATAATAACTTTATTATTGCCTCTAGGGCATATTTCCTTCAGTCTCCCACTTGCACTAGAGTCAATAATGTAGATTACACAGTAATGATTCTAACACCCATGGAGCTTTGGTGCTGATCATGTTTTGCTCGTGGAAGAGGCTTAGTCAACGGGTCTGCTACATTCAGATCCGTATGTATCGTGCAAATCACTATGTCTCCCACCTGGACTAGATCCCGGATGGAATTGAAGCGTCTCTTGATGTGCTTGGTTTTCTTGTGAAATCTGGATTCCTTTGCCAAGGCAATTGCACCAGTATTGTCACAAAATATTTTCATTGGACCCGATGCACTAGGTATGACACCTAGATCAGATATGAACTCCTTCATCCAGACTCCTTCATTTGCTGCTTCCGAAGCAGCTATGTACTCCGCTTCACATGTAGATCCCACCACAACGCTTTGTTTAGAACTGCACCAACTGACAGCTCCACCGTTTAATGTAAACACGTATCCAGTTTGCGATTTAGAATCGTCCGGATCAGTGTCAAAGCTTGCATCAACGTAACCATTTACGATGAGCTCTTTGTCACCTCCATATATGAGAAACATATCCTTAGTCCTTTTCAGGTATTTCAGGATGTTCTTGACCGATGTCCAGTGATCCACTCCTGGATTACTTTGGTACCTCCCAGCTAGACTTATAGCAAGACATACATCAGGTCTGGTACACAACATTGCATACATGATAGAGCCTATGGCTGAAGCATAGGGAACATGTTTCATTTTCTCTCTATCTTCTGCAGTGGTCGGGCATTGAGTCTTACTCAATTTCACACCTTGTAACACAAGCAAGAATCCTTTCTTTGCTTGATCCATTTTGAACTTCTTCAAAACTTTGTCAAGGTATGTGCTTTGTGAAAGTCCAATTAAGCATCTTGATCTATCTCTATAGATCTTAATGCCCAATATGTAAGCAGCTTCACCGAGGTCTTTCATTGAAAAACTCTTATTCAAGTATCCCTTTATGCTATCCAGAAATTCTATGTCATTTCGGATTAGTAATATGTCATCTACATATAATATCAGAAATGCTACAGAGCTCCCACTCACTTTCTTGTAAATACAGGCTTCTCGAAAAGTCTGTACAAAACCAAATGCTTTGATCACATTATCAAAGCGTTTATTCCAACTCTGAGAGGCTTTCACCAGTCCATAAATGGATCGCTGGAGCTTGCACACTTTGTTAGCTCCCTTTGGATCGAAAAAACCTTCTGGCTGGATCATATACAACTCTTCTTCTAGAAATCCATTCAGGAATGCAGTTTTGACATGCATCTGCCAAATTTCATAATCATAAAATGCGGCAATTGCTAACATGATTCGGACAGACTTAAGCATCGCTAAGGGTGAGAAGGTCTCATCGTAGTTAATCCCTTGAACTGTCGAAAACCTTTTGCGACAAGTCGAGCTTTGTAGACAATAACATTACCATCAGCGTCTGTCTTCTTCTTGAAGATCCATTTATTCTCAATTGCTTGCCGATCTTTGGGAAAGTCAACCAAAGTCCACACTTTGTTCTCATACATGGATCCCATCTCAGATTTCATGGCTTCAAGCCATTTTGCGGAATCTGGGCTCACCATTGCTTCTCCATAGTTCGTAGGTTCATCATGATCTAGTAGCATGACTTCCAGAACAGGATTACCGTACCACTCAGGTGTGGACCTTACTCTGGTTGATCTACGAGGTTCAGTAGTATCTTGTTCTGAAGTTTCATGATCATCATCATTAGCTTCCTCACTAATTGGTGTAGGTGTCACAGAAACCGGTTTCTATGATATACTACTTTCCAATAAGGGAGCAGGTACAGTTACCTCATCAAGTTCTACTTTCCTCCCACACACTTCTTTCGAGAGAAACTCCTTCTCTAGAAAGTTTCCGAATTTAGCAACAAAAGTCTTGCCTTCGGAACTGTGATAGAAGGTGTATCCAATAGTTTCCTTTGGATATCCTATGAAGACACATTTCTCCGAGTTGGGTTCGAGCTTATCAGGTTGAAGATTTTTCACATAAGCATCGCAGCCCCAAACTTTCAGAAATGACAACTTTGGTTTCTTGCCAAACCACAGTTCATAAGGTGTCGTCTCAACGGATTTTGATGGCACCGTATTTAATGTGAATGCGGCCATCTCTAAAGCATAACCCCAAAATGATAGCGGTAAATCAGTAAGAGACATCATAGATCGCACCATATCTAGTAAAGTATGATTACGACGTTTGGACACACCATTACGCTGTGGTGTTCCGGGTGGCGTGAGTTGCGAAACTATTCCGCATTGTTTCAAATGTACACCAAACTCGTAACTCAAATATTCTCCTCCACGATCAGATCGTAGGAATTTTATTTTCTTGTTACGATGATTTTCAACTTCACTCTGAAATTCTTTGAACTTTTCAAATGTTTTAGACTTATGTTTCATTAAGTAGATATACCCATATCTGCTTAAGTCATCTGTGAAGGTGAGAAAATAACGATATCCGCCACGAGCCTCAACATTCATCGGACCACATACATCTGTATGTATGATTTCCAACAAATCTGTTGCTCTCTCCATAGTACCGGAGAACGGTGTTTTGGTCATCTTGCCCATAAGGCACGGTTCGCAAGTACCAAGTGATTCATAATCAAGTGGTTCCAAAAGTCCATCAGTATGGAGTTTCTTCATGCGCTTTACACCGATATGACCTAGAGGGCGGTGCCACAAATAAGTTGCACTATCATTATCAACTCCGCATCTTTTGGCTTCAACATTATGAATATGTGTGTCTCTACTATCGAGATTTAATAAGAATAGACCACTCTTCAAGGGTGCATGACCATAAAAGATATTACTCATATAAATAGAACAACCATTATTCTCTGATTTAAATGAATAACCGTCTCGCATCAAACAAGATCCAGATATAATGTTCATGCTCAACGCTGGCACCAAATAACAATTATTTAGGTCTAATACTAATCCCGATGGTAGATGTAGAGGTAGCGTGCCGACCGCGATCACATCGACTTTGGAACCATTTCCCACGCGCATCGTCACCTCGTCCTTAGCCAATCTTCGCTTAATCCATAGTCCCTGTTTCGAGTTGCAAATATTAGCAAAAGAACCAGTATCAAATACCCAGGTGCTACTGCGAGCATTAGTAAGGTACACATCAATAACATGTATATCATATATACGTTTGTTCACCTTGCCATCCTTCTTATCCGCCAAATACTTGGGGCAGTTCCGCTTCTAGTGACCAGACTGCTTGCAGTCGAAGCACTCAGTTTTAGGCTTAGGTGCAGATTTGGGTTTCTTCTCCTGAGGAGCAACTTGCTTGCTGTTCTTTTTGAAGTTCCCCTTCTTATTCCCTTTGCCCTTTTTCTTGAAACAAGTGGTCTTGTTGACCATCAACACTTGATGCTCCTTCTTGATTTCTACCTCCGCAGCTTTCAGCATTGCGAAGAGCTCGGGAATTGTCTTATTCATCCCTTGCATATTATAGTTCATCACGAAGCTCTTGTTGCTAGGTGGAAGTGATTGGAGAATTCTTTCAATGACGCAATCATCTGGAATATTAACTCCCAATTGAATCAAGTGATTATTATACCCAGACATTTTGAGTATATGCTCACTGACAGAACTGTTCTCCTCCATCTTGCAGCTATAGAACTTATTGGAGACTTCATATCTCTCAATCCGGGCATTTGCTTGAAATATTAACTTCAACTCCTGGAACATCTCATATGCTCCATGACGTTCAAAACATCGTTGAAGTCTCGATTCTAAGCCGTAAAGCATGGCACACTGAACTATCAAGTAGTCATCAGCTTTGCTCTGCCAGACGTTCATAACATCTGGTCTTGCTCCAGCAGCAGGCCTGGCACCTAGCGGTGCTTCCAGGACATAATTCTTCTGTGTAGCAATGAGGATAATCCTCAAGTTACGGACCCAGTCCGTGTAATTGCTACGATCATCTTTCAACTTTGCTTTCTCAAGGAACGCATTAAAATTCAACGGAACAACATCACGGGCCATCTATCTACAATCAAACATAAACAAGCAAGATACTATTAGGTACTAAGTTCATGATAAATTTAAGTTCAATTAATCATATTACTAAAGAACTCCCACTTAGATAGACATCCCTCTAATCCTCTAAGTGATCACGTGATCCAAATCAACGAAACCATGTCCGATCATCACGTGAGATGGAGTAGCTTCATTGGTGAACATCACTATGTTGATCATATCTACTATATGATTCACGCTCGACCTTTCGGTCTCCGTGCTCCGAGGCCATATCTGTATATGCTTGGCTCGTCAAGTATAACCTGAGTACTCCACGTGTGCAACTGTTTTGCACCCGTTGTATTTGAACGTAGAGCCTATCACACCCGATCATCACGTGGTGTCTCAGCATGAAGAACTTTCGCAACGGTGCATACTCAGGGAGAACACTTCTTGATAATTAGCGAGAGATCATATTAAAATGCTACTGTCAATCAAAGCAAGATAAGATGCATAAAGGATAAACATCACATGCAATCAATATAAGTGATATGATATGGCCATCATCATCTTGTCCTTGCGATCTCCATCTTCGAAGCACCATCATGATCACCATCGTCACCGGCCCGACTCCTTGATCTCCATCGTAGCATCGTTGTCGTTTCGCCAATCTTATGCTTCTATGACTATCGCTACCACTTAGTGATAAAGTAAAGCATTACAGGGCGATTGCATTGCATACAATAAAGCGACAACCATATGGCTCCTGCCAGTTGTCGATAACTCGGTTACAAAACATGATCATCTCATACAATAAAATTTAGCATCATGTCTTGACCATATCACATCACAACATGCCCTGTAAAAACAAGTTAGACGTCCTCTACTTTATTGTTGCAAGTTTTATGTGGCTGCTACGGGCTTAAGCAAGAACCAATCTTACCTACGCATCAAAAACCACAACAATAGTTTGTCAAGTTGGTGTTGTTTTAACCTTCGCAAGGACCGGGCGTAGCCACACTCAGTTCAGCTAAAGTTGGAGAAACTGACACCCGCCAGCCACCTGTGTGCAAAGCACGTCGGTAGAACCAGTCTCACGTAAGCGTACGCGTAATGACGGTCCGGGCCGCTTCATCCAACAATACCGCCGAACCAAAGTATGACATGCTGGTAAGCAGTATGACTTATATCGCCCACAACTCACTTGTGTTCTACTCGTGCACAACATCAACGCATAAAACCTAGGCTCTGATACCACTATTGGGGAACGTAGTAATTTCAAAAAAATTCCTACACACACGCAAGATCATGGAGATGCACAGCAACGAGAGGGGAGAGTGTTGTCTATGTACCCTCATAGACCGACAGCGGAAGCGTTATGATAACGCGGTTGATGTAGTCGTACTTCTTCACGGCCTGACCGATCAAGCACCGAAACTATGGCACCTCCGAGTTTTAGCACACGTTCAGCTCGATGACGATCCCCGGACTCCGATCTAGCAAAGTGTCAGGGAAGAGTTCCGTCAGCACGACGGCGTGGTGATGATCTTGATGTTCTACCGTCGTAGGGCTTCGCCTAAGCACCGCTACAATATTATCGAGGAGTATGGTGGAAGGGGGCACCGCACACGGCTAAGAAAACGATCACGAGGATCAACTTGTGTGTCTAGAGGTGCCCCCCTGCCCCCGTATATAAAGGAGCAAGGGGGAGGCTGGCCGGCCCTTGGGCGCGCCAAGGAGGAGGAGTCCTCCTAGTAGGAGTAGGACTCCCCTCTTTCCTACTCCTACTAGGAGGGGAAAGGAAGGGGGAGGGAGAAGGAAAGGGGGCGCCGCCCCCCCTCTCCTACTCCAATTCGGACCAGAGGGGAAGGGGGCGCGCGGCCCACCCTAGCCGCCCCTCTCTCTCTCCACTAGGGCCCATAAGGCCCATTACTTCTCCCGGGGGGGGTTCCGGTAACCCTCCGGCACTCCGGTTTTCTCCGAAATCACCCGGAACACATTCGGTGTCCGAATATAGCCGTCCAATATATCAATCTTTATGTCTAGACCATTCGAGACTCCTCGTCATGTCCGTGATCACATCCGGGACTCCGAACAAACTTCGGTACATCAAAATATATAAACTCATAATGAAACTATCATCGTAACGTTAAGCGTGCGGACCCTACGGGTTCGAGAACAATGTAGACATGACCGAGACATGTCTCCGGTCAATAACCAATAGCGGAACCTGGATGCTCATATTGGCTCCCACATATTCTGTGAAGATCTTTATCGGTCAGACCGCATAACATACTTTGTTCCCTTTGTCATCGGTATGTTACTTGCCCGAGATTCGATCGTCGGTATCTCAATACCTAGTTCAATCTCGTTACCGGCAAGTCTCTTTACTCGTTTCTTAATACATCATCACGCAACTAACTCATTAGTTGCAATGCTTTCAAGGCTTATGTGATGTGCATTACCGAGAGGGCCCAGAGATACCTCCCTGACAATTGGAGTGACAAATCCTAATCTCGAAATACGCCAACCCAACATGTACCTTTGGAGACACCTGTAGAGCTCCTTTATAATCACCCAGTTACGTTGTGACGTTTGGTAGCACACAAAGTGTTCCTCCGGCAAACGGGAGTTGCATAATCTCATAGTCATAGGAACATGTATAAGTCATGAAGAAAGCAATAGAAACATACTAAACGATCGGTTGCTAAGCTAATGGAATGGGTCATGTCAATCACATCATTCTCCTAATGATGTGATCCCGTTAATCAAATGACAACACATGTCTATGGTTAGGAAACATAACCATCTTCGATTAACGAGCTAGTCAAGTAGAGGCACACTAGTGAAGTTTAGTTTGTCTATGTATTCACACAAGTATTATGTTTCTGGATAATACAATTCTAGCATGAATAATAAACTTTTATCATGATATAAGGAAATAAATAATAACTTTATTATTGCCTCTAGGGCATATTTCCTTCAAATACCTACTATATTTTAACTTCACCATGACTTATACCCCCCAATACAATCCATAGATTCATTAAAATAAGCAAACATTGCAACAAAAACATAACCTGTCAAAAATAGAACAGTCTGTAATGATCTGGACAAATTCAATACTCCTGTCACTCGAAAAATTCTAAAAAATTAGGACAACATGGGAAATTTGTATATCAATCATGTGTGAAAACTTTAGAATTTTATCATGTTGCAGTGATGTTAAACAATTCCTCTACCAGGTGCAAAAGTTTCTGTTTTTCACAGAATCAAATCAACTATCAAGAAAATCATCCCAAAGGCTTTACTTGGCACAAATACTAATTTAAACAGAAAAACACAAACATAACACTAGCATAATTGTGTACACACTCAAAAACAGAAAACAAAAACAAAAATAAAGATAACTATTAGGTTGCCTCCCAACAAGAGCTATTGTTTTATGCCCCTAGCTATGCGTAATGCATAGTTTCAAGTGTTGTCATCCTTCATTCCCATGTCCTTCTTAATCAAATCTTCCAAAACTTTTTTTAGTAAATATCTATTCTCATGTTCTTCTTTCCTAATGTGGAAGCTTAAACTATTGAAGGACTTTGTTCGGTAATTTTAACATTCGCTACTTCAAATTCTGATTCATCACCATAAACATATTCATATAAAACATGTATTTCATCATAAATAGGGTCCCTAGCCATCTCCTCAAACCACTGATTACTAAATCCTTCATCAATCCCTTTAGTGATCCACTCCAATTTATCATAAGTATGGTGGTACAAAGTCTTAATAACTTCAGCATAAGGAACTCTCCGACTAAGGTTTTCACTATATGCAAAATAATCTTTAGATTCCAAACTACGTATAGTGTCTTTATCATGGCAAATTTCTTCTATTGGAGGATGCTCAAAATTTATCCTATAATAAGCAAAGATTTCTCTAGCTTCTCGGATTGTATAGTAAAATCCACACATAAGGATAATAGTAGCAATCTTCTTAATTTTGGGATCATGAATGCTGGGAAGTTCATATAATATCTTTTGTAGTGCCGGATGAGTATGCAAAAAAAATCTTTCTAACTTAACCACGAGCATAGCAATAGCATCCACATAGCAATTCTTTATCAAGAATTGATCCTCTAATTATGGGCATGACTCCCGGGCAATCAAAGAATCCCCGAATAATATTCTTCCCAATAATATTCCCGCTACCCACGTGATAGATTTTAGTTTTGAAATTGGTGGGGGCTTTAGTTTCCAGATGATCATGATAAAGATCACAAGGTTCAAGTTTTTCCTCAAGAGTCTCACTAGTGCTATCTTCATTAGTGCTTTCAACAATAACTTTCTCAAATTCAGAGATAACGAGTTCAAGCAAGCAAAGTAGCAAACCAAAAAAAATTGTGTTTTTTTTGAAAACATTTTAGAAGTGGGGGAGATGAAAATGAAAGGAAAATGGGAAATGAAAGTAAGAAAAAGTAGATGATAGTTTATGCGAAGGTACTTGATAGGTTTTGGTGATATCTCCCCGGCAATGGCGCCAGAAATTCTTCCTGCTACTTGTGTGCTACATTGGGACTTCCTCAAAGATGAGAGGATGATGCAGTACAGTAGAGATAAGTATTTCCCTTAGTTAAGAACCAAGGTTATCAATCCAGTAGGAGAACCAGGCGAAACCATGTTAACAACACCTACACACAAAGCAACAAATACTTGCACCCAACGTGATCAAGGGGGTTGTCAATCCCCTTGGCAATTATTTCAAGGATCAAATATGATAGTGATATATAGATAAATAAAACACAAAATAAAATAAAGGTAAATAAATTGTAGATCCGGGGGCCATACTTTTCACTAGAGGCTTCTCTCTGGAACAAAAAGCATACGGTGGGTAAAGAAATTACTGTTGGGCAATTGGTAGAAAAGCGCAAAATTATGACGATATTCAAGGCAATGATCGAATCACATCCGAGATAAGTAGACCGGCTCTTGCCTGCATCTACTACTATTACTCCACCCATCGACCGCTATCCAGCATGCATCTAGAGTATTAATTTCATAAAAACCGAGTAATGCCTTAAGCAAGATGACATGATGTACACAAAGTAAATCCAACCAATATGAATAAACCCCATCATTTTACCCTTAATGGAAACAATACAAATACATGTCATGCCCCCTTCTGTCACAGGGATTGAGCACCGCAAGATTGAACCCATTACAAAGCACCTCTCTCATTGTAAGATAAATCAATCTAGTTGGCCAAACGAAATGGATCGATTGGAGAGAAATACAAAGTAGAACAGTCACGCATAAAAGAATTCAGAGAAGAATTAATCAATATTCATGAATAATCTGATCGTAAACCCACAATTCATCTAATCCCAACAAACACACCACAAAACAAGATTACATCGAATAGATCTCCAAGAACATTGTATTGAAGATCAAAGCACTACAAAAAAAATACACTTCCGTGATGATACGTGTTTGTCACAGTAGGTCACGTTTTCTATCATGCATGTACATCCATGACGATTTTATGATAGAATCAAGATAGTCATACATGTGCTGTCGTAGAAGTGTTATATGACATTACCAAAATTATCATCACTGAAGTGTCCACTTCCATGACGATAAATGGCGCGTCATGGAAGTGCTTTCGTCAAGGGTGATCGACACGTGGCATCCATCGTAACGGGTCGCCGTTAAGCTTTCGGGTCCAATTTTGGATCCGATAACCCGTTAACAGCCCGGACCAATGGGAATTTTCCACATGTAAAATTCGCATTGGCCGGAGGAAACACGTGTTGGCTCACCGTTGGGACAGATGTCATCCACTCATTGGACAGGAGGCGCCTATGATATGTCAACACATGGCACGGCCCAACAGAGGCACATTTCGGTGAAAAGGCCGGCCCGTTTGACTTGGTCAAAGAGGTAGCGGGCCGGCCCATGGAAAGCCTATTAACGGCCAGTTAGCATATAACCCATTTACAGCCCGCTAGGTCACGGCCCGTTACGGCTTACCCGAATTACGCCCAGTAGCGTCATCTGGGCCGTCCAATATGATTCCAGCCCGTTGTAACTTCCGGCCCATGTATGGCCCATGACGTCTTTCTGCCCATATGAGGCCCTTTCTAAATCTTGGCCCATTAATGGGCCGTGGTGAAACTTGCCCGTAATGAACAGTGTATCGCTTTATACCCTTTAACGGCCCATTAGTCCGTCGGCCGTTTCCAGCCCACGTTAACTTTCGGCCTTCTAAGGGCCCATTTATTCTTGGGCTCATTTCCAGAATTCGATTACTTATGGCCCGTTACTGGCCTATTCAGCTTGTGGGCCAAATTCAGCCCATGGTTACGGTCGGCCTGCTTGTGGCTCGTTAACACGTTGGGTTATTTTCGTAGTGTCATCAATTACGTCCTATTAACGGCCTGTTATGGTCGGGCCATAAAATAGACGATTTTGACTCTAGCTCGTTTATGGCCCATTTTTGTGGTTTGTAATTGGTCCAGGAATAGTACAACCCATGTTTGGTGAAACGATTATATGGCTCGTAAAGGGCCATAGATGAGACAGCCCGTAGAAGGCCCATGGATTCTACGGCCCATAGAAGGCCCATGGATCCTATGGCCTATGGAAGGCCCATGGATCCTATAGCCCGTGGAAGGCCCATGGATCGTACAGCCCGTGGAGGGCCATGGTCACTATAGCAGATAGCAGGACCATGGACACAACAGTCCGTGTGTTGCCATGGTTATTGTGGCCACTAGAAAAACACGGAAAAAGAACTACAATTACTACAAGCAAACAACTAAACAAGACAAAAAGGAAATAAATAAGCAAGGAACTAACGCTAGGCTATTACGGCTATTACACATATTACATCCACTAGGCATCAAAGTTCGCCACTAGTGCAAATATTGGGAACAAAGAAGCATATGACATACATTGGCCGTCAAAATTGGCCACCAGTGCAAATACGCGGCAACAAAATAAGTCCATAACTAAAACAACTTTAGAAGAGCTCAAGAAACGTTATCCTGGGTATCCACCATGCTGGCAATAACCTTAGCAATCTTATTAGCTTTGTCCTATTTGGCGCTGAAATCCTCCAACGCTTGTTGTTGCACCAGAAAGTATGCATCTGAATGCTCCAGGGACTTCCGCAGTCCTTCCGCTTCTTGTCATAGCACAACTGATCAATGTCTTTCTTCTTGTAGTTGAGACTCAAGAAACCGAACTGATTCAGATAGTGAGTTCGAATAGCTTATGCAAGCGGTAGTGCCCAGTAACTCGAACACTAAACCAAGATGGGACTTTGTGGTTGTCTCACTGTCTTCAAGATAGTTTTCCTTAGCTGTTTTATCAGCTTTATTGGAGACCAACAAGGATGTCTCACTATCCCGAACCTTATCTACATTACTTCCTTTACCATTGCTTAATAAGGCACTCTTCCCCTGCAATTTCAAAAAAATTCCTACGATCACGCAAGATCTATCTAGGAGATGCATAGCAACGAGAGGGGAGAGTGTGTCCACGTACCCTCACAGACCGAAAGCGGAAGCGTTAGTTTAACGCGGTTGATGTAGTCGAACGTCTTCTCGATTCAACCGATCAAGTACCGAACGTACGACACCTCCAAGTTCTGCACACGTTCAGCTCGATGACGTCCCTTGAACTCTTGATCCAGCAAAGTGTCGAGGGAGAGTTTCGTCAGCACGACAGCGTAGTGACGGTGATGGTGAAGTGATCCATGCAGGGCTTCGCCTAAGCACTATGACAATATGGCCGGAGGAGTAAACGGTGGAGGGGCCGCTGCACACGGCTTGGAACAATTGATGTGTGTTAGAGGCTCCCCCTGCCCCTGTATATAAAGGAGGGAGAGGGGAGGAGGCTAGCCCTAGGGCGCCCCAAGTGGGAGGAGTCCCACTTGGGCTCCTAGACCAATTTGCCACCCCTTCCTTTTATCGGAGGGGAAAGGGGGAAGGAGAGGGAGAAGGAGAAGGAAAGGGGGTTGCCGCCCCCTCCCCTAGTCCAATTCGACTCCTCCCTTGGGGGAGGGTCCGCGCCACCCCTTTGTGGGCTGGCCTGCCTCCCTCCTATTGCCCATATCTTCCCCCGGGGGGTTCAGGTAACCCCCAGTACTCCGATACGTACCCAATACATTCCAAAACACTTTCGGTGTCCGAATACTATTGTGCAATATATCAATCTTTACCTCTCGACCATTTTGAGACCCCTCATCATGTCCGTGATCTCATCTGGGACTCTGAACAAACTTTGGTCACCAAAACACATAAAATCATAATACAAATCGTCATCGAACGTTAAGCGTGCGGACCCTACAGGTTTGAGAACTATGTAGACATGACCGAGACACCTCTCCGGTCAATAACAAATAGCGGAACCTAGATTCTCATATTGGTTCCCACGTATTCTACGAAGATCTTTATCGATCAAACCATAATGACAACATACGTCATTCCCTTTGATATCGGTATGTTACTTGCCCCAGATTCGATCGTCGGTATCTTCATACCTAGTTCAATCTCATTACCTGCAAGTCTCTTTACTCGTTCCGTAATGCATCATCCCACAACTAACTCATTAGTCACATTTCTTCCAAGGCTTATCACGATGTGCATTACCGAGAGGGCCCAGAGATACCTCTCTGATACTCGGAGTGACAAATCCTAATCTCGATCTATGTGATAACCCACAAGTATAGGGGATCGCAACAGTTTTCGAGGGTAGAGTATTCAACCCAAATTTATTGATTCGACATAAGGGGAGCCAAAGAATATTCTCAAGTATTAGCAGCTGAGTTGTCAATTCAACCACACCTGGAAACTTAATATCTGCAGCAAAGTGTTTAGTAGCAAAGTAACGGTGATAAAAGGTAACGGTAGCAAAAGTAATATTTTTGGTGTTTTGTAATGACGATAACAATAGCAACGGAAAAGTAAATAAGCGAAGAGCAATATATGGAAAGCTCATAGGCAATGGATCGGTGATAGAGAATTATGCCGGATGTGGTTCATCATGCAATAGTCATAACCTAGGGTGACACAGAACTAGCTCCGGTTCATCAATGAAATGTAGGCATGTATTCTGAATATAGTCATACATGCTTATGGAAAAGAACTTGCATGACATCTTTTGTCCTACCCTCCCGTGGCAGCGGGGTCCTATTGGAAACTAAGGGATATTAAGGCCTCCTTTTAATAGAGTACCGGAACAAAGCATTAACACATAGTGAATACATGAACTCCTCAAACTATGGTCATCACTGGTAAGTATCCCGATTATTGTCACTTCAGGGTTAACGGATCATAACACATAATAGGTGACTATAGACTTGCAAGATAGGATCTAGAACTCTCAGATATTGATGAAAACATAATAGGTTCAGATCTGAAATCATGGCACCCAGGCCCTAGTGACAAGCATTAAGCATAGCAAAGTCATAGCAACATCAATCTCAGAACATAGTGGATACTAGGGATCAAACCCTAACAAAACTAACTCGATTACATGATAAATCTCATCCAACCCATCATCGTCCAGCAAGCCTACAATGGAATTACTCACGCACGGCGGTAAGCATCATGAAATTGGTGATGGAGGAAGGTTGATGATGATGATGGCGACGGATTCCCCTCTCTGGAGCCTCGAACGGACTCCAGATCGGCCCTCCCGAGAGAGTTTAGGGCTTGGCGGCGGCTCCGTATCGTAAAACGCGATGAGTACTTCACCTCTAGTTTTTTCTCACCGAAAGTGAATACATGGAGTACAGGTTGAGGTTGGTGGAGCGTCAGGGGGCCCACGAGGCAGGGGGCACCTAGGGGGGCTGCCGCGCCCCCACCCTCATGGACAGGTGGGACATGCCCTAATGTGGATCTTCCTTCCAATCTTCATTATATGTTCCAGAATAATGCTCCGTTGATTTTCAGGTCATTCCGAGAACTTTTATTTCTGCACAAAAATAACACCATGGTAATTCTGCTGAAAACAGCGTCAGTCTGGGTTTAGTTCCATTCAAATCATGCAAGTTAGAGTCCAAAACAAGGGCAAAAATGTTTGGAAAAGTAGATATGACGGAGACGTATCAACTCCCCCAAGCTTAAACCTTTGCTTATCCTCAAGCAATTCAATTGATAAACTGAAAGCGATAAAGAAAAACTTTTACAAAATCTATTTGCTCTTGTTGTTGTAAATATGTAAAGCCAGCATTTAAGTTTTCAGCAAAGATTATGAACTAACCATATTGACAATAACATTTATGTATCATGTTTACTCATATCAATGGCATAATCAACTAGCGAGAAATAATAATAAATCTCGGATGACAACACTTTCTCAAAACAATCATGATATGATATAACAAGATGGTATCTCGCTAGCCCTTTCTGAGACCGCAAAACACAAATGCAGAGCACCTTTAAATATCAAGGACTGACTAGACATTATAATTCATGATAAAAGAGATCTAGTCAAGACATACTCAATGTAAACTAATGGTAATGAATGCAAATGACAGCGGTGCTCTCCAACTGGTGCTTTTTAAGAAGAGGATGATGACTCAACATAAAAGTAAATAGATAGGTCCTTCGCAGAGGGAAGCAGGCATTTGTAGAGGTGCCAGAGCTCGGTTTTGAAGTAGATATGAATAATATTTTGAGCGGTATACTTTCATTGTCAACATAACAACCAAGAGATGGCGATATCTTCCATGCTACACACATTATAGGCGGTTCCCAAACAGAAAGGTAAAGTTTGTACTCCCCCTCCACCAACAAGCATCAATCCATGGCTTGCTCGAAACAACGAGTGCCTCCAACTAACAAGAGTCCTGGGGGAGTTTTATTTGCAGTTATTTTGATTTGATTTACATAAAAGCATGGGACTGGGCATCCCGGTGACCAGCCATTTTCTCGTGAGTGAGGAGCGGAGTCCACTCCTCTTGAGAATAACCCGCCTAACATGGAAGATACGGACAGCCCTAGGTGATACATGAGCTATTCGAGCATGCAAAACAGAATGTTTGTTTGAAGGTTTAGAGTTTGGCACATACAAATTTACTTGGAATGGCAGGTAGATACCGTGTATAGGTAGGTATGGTGGACTCATATGGAATAACTTTGGGATTTAAGGAATGGATGCACAAGCAGTATTCCCGCTTAGTATAGGTGAAGGCTAGCAAAAGACTGGGAAGCGACCAGCTAGAGAGCGACAACAGTCATGAACATGCATTAAAATTAATCAACACTGAATGCAAGCATGAATAGGATATAATGCACCATGAACATAAATATCATAGAGGCTATGTTGATTTTGTTTCAACTACATGCGTGAACATGTGCCAAGTCAAGCCACTCGAATCGTTCAAAAGAGGATACCACCCTATCGTACCACATCACAACCGTTATAATAGCATGTTGGCACGCAAGGTAAACCATTATAAGCTCCTAGCTAATTAAGCAAGGCATAAGCAACTATAATCTCTAATTGTCATTGCAAACATGTTTATTCATAATAGGTTGAATCAGGTACGATGAACTGATCATATTTACAAAAACAAGAGAGGTCGAGTTCATACCAGCTTTTCCCATCTCAATAAGTTCATCATATAAACATCATTATTGCCTTTCACTTGCACGACTGAATAGTGTAGATAATAATAATAGTGCATGTGCATTGGACTAAGATGGAATCTGCAAGCATTCAATTCAAGACAGAAGACAAGGTAATATGGGCTTTTTATCAGATCAACAATAATGCATATAAGAGCCACTCTAACATTTTCATTATGGTCTTCTCCTATCGACCCCCGAAGGAAAGAAAAGAAATAAAACTATTTACACGGGAAAGCTCCCAACAAGCAAAAGAAGAACGAGAAATCTTTTTGAGTTTTCTTTTTAATTACTACTACAAGCATGGAAAGTAAACTAACTAAGAGTTACAACTGACTTTTTTTGTTTTTCTTAAGGTTTATTAAACACACAAGAAGAAAGCATAAAAAAGGAAAATAAACTAGCATGGATGATACAATGAGAAAGTATGGGCACCGACAACTAGCAATGAGTGTGTGAACATGAATGTAATGTCGGTGAGAAATATGTACTCCCCCAAGCTTAGGATTTTGGCCTAAGTTGGTCTATAGCCACGGTTGGCCTGGCGGATATCCAAAGTGAAAGTTGGGGTCGTACTAAGATGCAGCAGCTATTGCCTCATACTCGTCTGCCTCCTCCTGGTTATAACATATATCCCTTTTGCCTGAAAGTCAAAGAAAGCATGAGCAGGGAGAGCGACGTGATAGGTGCGTCGTCTGAGCATTCCTCTCAACAAACTGATGACGAACCATGGCCTCATAATCCAAATAAATAGGAGGCAACTCAACATCATACCAACGTATGGGTACACCAAGAAAATTAGCTAGACGGGTTGCATAAATTCCACCGAAGAAATCTCCACTAAATCTATTATTATGCAATCTACGGGCAACAATGGCTCCCAAATTATAATGTCTATCTTCTAATACAGCACTCCTGAGAACACTGAGGTCAGGGACACACATGTGACATGCTTCATCCTTACCATTTATGCACCTACCTATGAAGAGAGCAAAATAATGTATAGCAGGAAAATGAATGCTCCCTATGGTAGCTTGGGTTATGTCTCTAGATTCCCCCACAGTTATACTAGCAAGAAAATCTCTAAATTCAGATTTGCGAGGTTCATTAGGACTACCCCATTGTGGAAGTTTGCAAGCAGTGTTAAAATCCTCTAAGTCCATAGTATAAGAATTTTCATAGAGATCAAACAAGACAGTTTGAGATTGCGTGATGATGAAAATTCAAACCTCCTCACAAAGGAATCAGTGAGATAGTGGTACTGGCGGCATTTGTCTGCCTCGAAGCTCTCAAGATCAGCATTACGCACATATGCGTTAAATTCTTCCTTGATTCCTGATCGATCCATAAAGTCCTCTGAAGGCCATTCACAAGCCCGCACTTGAGCTTCCCTCGGTGGTTCTTCGTCGGCATCGCGCATTGCGAGCCTCGGTCCTTGCTTCCTTGAAGGACCACCTTGGTACATTTTCCTAAACATATTTATTCCTCTGAAAAATTTCTGAAATTTTAGTAACTTCAAAATAAAAGTGAATCAAACTCAACAATATTGATAGCAACTACTCATATAAGTGCCTAGAGGCAATATCATGCATTAAAACTACTTTTGACAACATAAATTTGACATGCAAGCTCAAGAACAGGGTCACCTAAGCAGCAAAAATATGCAATGAATAAAGCACTAGAACAAAAACTAATTGGACCATTGGAGGAGTCACATACCAAGGAACAATCCCCCAAAGTAGTTTTTTGAATGGAGCTTTGAGCAAGGAGATCGAAAATGGCAGCAAAATGTGTGGTAGCTGGAATAAGTGGACGGGAGCCACCATGGGCCCACGAGGAAGGGGGGCGCGCCCAGGGGGTAGGGCGCGCCCTCCACCCACGTGGCCAGGTGCTTGCTCGCCCTATTGTGTTCTTAGTGCCAGATATTCTCAAATATTCTATAAAAAATCATATTTAAATTTCAAGGCATTTGGAGAACTTTTATTTTCATGGTATTTTTTATTGCATTATAATTCAGAAAACAAACAGAAAAATACTATTTTTGCTTTATTTCAATCTAAATAACAAAAAGTAAAAAGAGGGTACAGAGAGTTGTGTTTTGTAAATTCATCCATCTCATGCTCATCAAAAGGAATCCACTAACAAGGTTGATCAAGTCTTGTTAACAAACTCATTCCGAATAACATGGAACCGGAGAATTTTCAAATAACACTAGGTTACCTCAACGGGAATATGCACATCCCCAACAATAAAAATATCATATTTCTTCTTGACAGTAGGAAGAGGAAATTCAAAACCTCCAAAAATAATCGATGGAATTTTTCCAATAGATTTTATACTATGAACTTGAGGTTGTTTCCTTGGAAAGTGTACCGTATGCTCATTGCCATTAACATGAAAAGTGACATTGCCTTTGGAGCAATCAATAACAGCCCCCGCGGTATTCAAAAAGGGTCTTCCAATAATAATAGACATACTATCGTCCTCGGGAATGTCAAGAATAACAAAGTCCATTAAAATAATAACGTTTGCAACCACAACAGGCACATCCTCACAAATACCGACAGGTAAAGCAGTTGATTTATTAGCCATTTGCAAAGATATTTCAGTAGGTGTCAACTTATTCAAATAAATTTTACGATATAAAGAGAGTGGCATAACACTAACACCGGCTCCAAGATCACATAAAGCAGTTTTAACATAGTTTCTTTTAATGGAGCATGGTGTAGTTGGTACTCCGGGATCTCCTAGTTTCTTTGTTATTCCACCCTTAAAAGTATAATTAGCAAGCATGGTGGAAATTTCAGCTTCCGATATCTTTTTTTTATTAGTAACAATTTCTTTCATGTACTTAGCATAAGGATTCATTTTGAGCATATCAGTCAAACGCATACGTAAGAAGATAGGTCTAATCATTTCAGCAAAGCGCCCAAATTCCTCATCATCCTTTTTCTTGGATGTTTGGGAGGAAAAGGCACGGGTTTCTGAACCCATGGTTCTCTTTCCTTACCGTGCTTCCTAGCAACAAAGTCTCTCTTATCAAAACGTTGATTCTTTGATTGTGGGTTATCAAGATCAACAGTAGGTTCAATCTCTACTTCATTGTCATTACTAGGTTGAGCATCAACATGAACATCATCATTAACATTATTAATAGGTTCATGCTCATTAACAGATTGTGTTTCAGCATCAGAAATAGAAATAACATTAGGATTCTCAGGTGTGTCAATAACAGGTTCACTAGAAGCATGCAAAGTCCTATCATTTTTCTTTTTCCTCATCTTTGAAGAAGTAGGTGCATCAATAATATTTCACTGAGAATCTTGCTCAATTCTCTTAGGATGGCCCTTAGGATACAAAGGTTCCTGAGTCATTTTACCACCTCTAGTCATAACTCTAACAGCATTATCATTTTTCTTACTATTCAATTCATTGAGCAAATCATTCTGAGCTTTAAGTACTTGTTCTACTTGAGTGGTAACCATAGAAGCATGTTTACTAATAAGTTTAAGTTCACCTTTAACATTAGCCATATAATCACCCAAGTGTTCAAGCATATTAGCATTGCGTTTTAATTATCTACCAAAATAAGCATTGAAGTTTTATTGTTTAACCATAAAGTCATCAAACTCATCCAAGCATGGGCTAGCAAACTTAGTAAATGGGATTTCAGCTTTATCATATCTATAGAGAGAATTTACCTTTACTACATGTGTCGGGTTATCAAGACCATGTATTTCTTCAACAGGCGGTAAATTAAGACCATGTATTTCTTCAATAGGAGGTAAATTTTTAACATCTTCAGCTTTAATACCTTCTTCCTTCATAGTTTGCCTCTTGCATATCTTCAGAACTGAGAAATAGAATACCCCTGTTCTTCGGAGATGGCTTAGGAGTTGGTTCAGGAATTGGATCAGGAAGTGTCCAATTATTTTAATTAGTCAACATATTATTCAATAGAATTTCAGCTTCATCTGGTGTTCTTTCCCTGAAAACACAACCAGCAAAACTATCCAGGTGATCTCTAGAAGCATCGGTTAGTCCATTATAAAAGATATCAAGTATTTCATTTTTATTAAGAGGATGATCGGGCAAAGCATTAAGTAATTGGACAAGGCTCCCCCAAACTTGTGGGAGACTCTCTTCTTCAATTTGCACAAAATTATATATTTCCCTTAAAGCAGCTTGTTTCTTATGAGTGGGAAAATATTTAGCAGAGAAGTAATAAATCATATCCTGGGGACTATGCACACAACCAGGATCAAGAGAATTAAACCATATCTTAGCACTCACCCTTTAATGAGGACAGAAATATCTTAAGGATATAATAGTAACGAGTTTTCACATCATTAGTGAACAAGGTGGCTATATCATTTAATTTAGTAAGATGTGCCACAACAGTTTCAGATTCATAGCCATAGAAAGGATCAGATTCAACTAAAGTAATTATCTCAGGATCAACAGAGAATTCATAATCCTTATCAGTAACAAAGATAGGTGAAGTAGCATAAGAAGGATCATATTTCATTCTAGCATTCAAAGTTTTTTGTTTTAGCTTAGCTAATAATTTCTTAAGATCACTCCTATCATTGCAAGCAAGAAAATCTCTAGCAGTTTCTTCATCCATAACATAGCCCTCAGGCACAACAGGTAATTCATATCTATGGGGAGAGTCTTCATCATCACTTTCATCAATATTATCAATTTCAATAATTTCATTCTCTCTAGCCCTAGCAAGTTGTTCATCAAGAAATTCACCAAGTGGCACACTAGTATCAAGCATAGAAGTAGTTTCATCATAAGTATCATGCATAGCAGAAGTGGCATCATCAATAACATGCGACATATCAGAATTAATAGCAGAAGTAGGTATAGGTGTCGCAAGCTTACTCAAAACAGAAGGTGAATCAAGTGCGAAGCTAGATGGCAGTTCCTTACCTCCCCTCGTAGTTGAGGGATAAATTTTTGTTTTAGCGTCTTTCAAGTTCTTCATAATGATAAGCAGATATAAATCCCAAGTGACTCAAAGAATAGAGCTATGGTCCCCGGCAACGGCGCCAGAAAATAGTCTTGATAACCCACAAGTATAGGGGATCGCAATAGTTTTTGAGGGTAGAGTATTCAACCCAAATTTATTGATTCGACACAAGGGGAGCCAAGGAATATTCTCAAGTATTAGCAGTTGAGTTGTCAATTCAACCACACTTGGAAACTTAATATCTGCAGCAAAATGTTTAGTAGCAAAGTAATATGATAGTAGTGGTAACGGTGTTAAAAGGTAACGGTAGCAAAATATTTTTGGTGCTTTATAATGATGATAATTATAGCAACGGAAAAGTAAATAAGCAAAGAAAAATATATGGAAAGCTCGTAGGCAATGGATCGGTGATAGAGAATTATGCCGGATGCGGTTCATCATGCAACAGTCATAACCTAGGGTGAGCCAGAACTAGCTCCATTTCATCAATGTAATGTAGGCATGTATTCCGAATATAGTCATACGTGCTTATGGAAATGAACTTGCATGACATCTTTTGTCCTACCTTCCCGTGGCAGCGGGGTCCTATTGGAAACTAAGGGATATTAAGGCCTCCTTTTCATAGAGTACCGGAACAAAGCATTGGTACATACTGAATACATGGACTCCTCAAACTACGGTCATCACCGGTAAGTATCCTGATTATTGTCACTTCGGGGTTAACGGATCATAACACATAATAGGTGACTATAGACTTGCAAGATAGGATCTAGAACTCTCATATATTGATGAAAACATAATAGGTTCAGATCTCAAATCATGGCACTCGGGCCCTAGTGACAAGCATTAAGCATAGCAAAATCATAGCAACATCAATCTCAGAACATAGTGGATACTAGGGATGGAACCCTAACAAAACTAACTTGATTACATGATAAATCTCATCCAACCCATCACCGTCCAGCAAGCCTATGATGGAATTACTCAAGCACAACGGTGAGCATCATGAAATTGGTGATGGAGGAAGGTTGATGATGACGATGGCGACGGATTCCCCTCTCCAGAGCCCCGAACGGACTCCAGATTAGCCCTCCCGAGAGAGTTTAGGGCTTGGCGGCGGCTCCGTATCGTAAACGCGATGAATCCTTCTCCTCTATTTTTTCCTCCCCGAAAGTGAATATATGGAGTCCAGGTTGAGGTTGGTGGAGCATCCGGGGGCCCACAAGGCAGGGGGGCGCGCCCCCCACCCTCGTGGATAGGTGGCACACCGCCTAACGTGGATCTTCCTTCCAATCTTCATTATATGTTCCAGAATAATGCTCCGTTGATTTTCAGGTCATTCCGAGAACTTTTATTTCTGCACAAAAATAACACCATAGCAATTCTGCTGAAAACAGCGTCAGTCCGGGTTACTTCCATTCAAATCATGCAAGTTAAAGTCCAAAACAAGGGCAAAAGTATTTGGAAAAGTAGATACGACGGAGACGTATCACTATGCCAACCCAACAAACACCTTCGGAGATACATGTAGAGCATCTTTATAATCACCCAGTTACGTTGTGACGTTTGATAGCACAGAAGGTATTCCTCCGGTATTTGGGAGTTGCATAATCTCATAGTCAAAGGAATATGTATAAGTCAAGCAGTAGCAATAAAACTTAACGATCATTATGCTAAGAAAATGGATGGGCCTTGTCCATCACATCATTCTCCTAATGATGTGATCACATTCATCAAATGACAACACATGTCTATGGTTAGGAAACTTAACCATCTTTGATCAACGAGCTAGTCTAGTAGAGGCATACTAGGGACACTGTGTTTTGTCTATGTATCCACACATGTATCAAGTTTCTGGTTAATACAATTCTAGCATGAATAATAAACTTTTATCATGATATAAGGAAATATAAGTAACAACTTTATTATTGTCTCTAGGGCACACTTCCTTTAAAATTAGCTCTGGACGTGAAGCGCTACCAGATTGTGAAGGTTGCAAGCTTGCAGCCAAGTAGAGGGGTCGTGCTTTTGGTCTTTGGTTCGAGGGACTTGTTCATCGACGGTTCGAGGGACTCCAAGTGCGATCTACACCGACACGTTCTTCTTCCACTGCAACTCGGTGATGATAACGATCGTGATCCCAATCCATTATGCATCTTGATCTTGGGTGTACGTAGGCGTGATTTTTTTCATTTCTGCTACATTTCCCAACAATCAGAACCCCATATCCGGATCAGGATGCTGCCCCACTAAGAGAGAGGGCACGTCCAAGATACCCGTCACAACACCTCCTGTTAGCCACACAACCCGAGAGGGAGGCCACCACCATCGCAATGATGCCTGTCGACAAGCAACCATGCATACCGCCATTTTAGTCCACCGCTCCGGCGTCCCTGTCGCGAGATACCGTGTGCCGCCCACATCACAACACACTCAACCATAGTCGAAAGAGCGACACTACTCCATCTACTCCTAGCCCGGCATCAGTCCCCGAGTCTGGGTAGCTATGCGCCTCCACCGTAGGAGGAACCCACTCCTGCGTCCCCAATCAATACTCAATGGACTGGGGGGACACGACTCCGAGATTGTCAATGGCCAGCGGTGAGCTAGGTGAGCTCACATGGCTCCATGTCCATGGTCACCAGTGGTGATCCACACACCAGCACAATGCTGACATGACCACCACCACCGAGCACCACCCGGACCGCGCCTACCCCACCTACTCGAAGAAAAATATCTGACCCATCTCGGGCCTAAAGCTGGCCCACCTAAGCACGAGCCCCACGTCGCCATCATCCCCATCATGTGAGCAACTCACCCGTTGCCAGATCCGACCCAGGAGAAGGCATGGCACTACCACCACCCGCACCCCACCACCAACCACAAAGCGCCTTAGCCAAAGCAACCACGGTCGCATCGGCGACCCGAGCCATCACCTACGGCCATCGCCGGACCTTCACATCACCAATAGAGCACTGGGCCACAACCATCCAGCAACGACACCCTTCCTTGCCAAGGACAGAGGGAACGGAGAAGACCCAGCGTGGTGCAGGAGATGACAACCATGCACAAGGACAAGTTCCCCGGTGGCCATCCACACATGATCAGCCGCAGCTGGAGGGCAACCGACGCCACCCCGCTAGATCTGGCAATCTAGATCTAGGTGAGGCTCGCCAAGGGCACCAGGTGCCCAGGTGAGGCACGACAGTAGCCGCAACCGCGAGACGCCCTCCAGCCAAGCCCGCACCGCATCCCGTCCCTTCAACCATCGACGAAGACCTCCCGCTTCCCGCACCGAGCCCGGTATTATGGTGAAGAGGACACCAGCGCGCGCGCCACCACACACCCAGGGACCCGCGCACGGCCACCGCTCGCCTGAATGCGTGTGTCACCGCCGCAATGCCCCACGTCAGTGTCGTGTCCCCGACAGGCAACCACAGGCCACACTGTTGATCCCCACTGACAGCGGCACGACAGCATTGTGAAGTCACAAAACATGGGCCCACATCTTACATCATCTAGTCCAACTTTAGTTGTTGTACCAACCAAGTAGGAGAGAAGCGGGCCATCATATGCAGCCGCCAATTCCTCCTTGGTTTTTGGGTGAGATATGGGGCTCAAACACTTAGGAGAACCTTTAATCGGTCAATCTCCACATGTTTAAGAAAAGCTAGCCAAATGGGTTTGAAGGAAATATGCCCTAGAGGCAATAATAAAGTTGTTATTTATATTTCCTTAAATCATGATAAATGTTTATTATTCATGCTAGAATTGTATTAACCGGAAACTTAGTACATGTGTGAATACATAGCCAAACAGAGTGTCCCTAGTATGACTCTACTTGAATAGCTCGTTAATCAAAGATGGTTAAGTTTCCTGACCATAGACATGTGTTATCATTTGATGAATGGGATCACATCATTAGGAGAATGATGTGATGGACAAGACTCATCCGTTAGCTTAGCAAATGATTGTTTAGTTTTATTGCTATTGCTTTCTTCATGACTTATACATATTACTCTGCCTATGAGATTATGCAACTCTCGAATACTGGAGGAACACCTTGTGTTCTATCAAACGTCACAATGTAACTAGATGATTATAAAGATGCTCTACAGGTGTCTCCGAAGGTGTTCGTTGAGTTGGCATAGATCAAGATTAGGATTTGTCACTCCATGCATCGGAGAGGTATCTCTGGGCCCTCCCGGTAATGCACATCACTATAAGCCTTGCAAGTAATGTGACTAATGAGTTAGTTGTGGGAAAATGCATTACGGAACGAGTAAAGAGACTTGCCGGTAATGAGATTGAACTAGGTATGAAGATACCGATGATCAAATCTCGGGCAGGTAACATACCGATGACAAAGGGAATGACGTATGTTGTTATGCGGTTTGACCGATAAAGATCTTCATAGAATATGTAGGACCAAATATGAGCATCTATGTTCCTCTATTGGCTGTTGACCGGAGATGTGTCTCAGTCATGTCTACATAGTTCTCAAACCCGTAGGGTCTGCACGCTTAACGTTCGATGACAATTTGTATTATGAGTTATGTGTTTTGGTGACTGTCATGGGTTTGTCACGGCAGATGTCCTTGTGAAAGGACTTAGTCGTGGAGACATCGCTATGGGTTAGCTCAAAGGGGTTAAACCGGACAAGGGGACACGGGGAGTTTTATACTAGTTCGGCCCCTTCAAGGAAGGTAAAAGCCTACGTCTAGTTGTGATTGGTATTGCTAGGGTTTCGAAGGCCAGGGAGCGAATCCGCTTTGTCTGGCTCTCGAGTTGTTGTTTGTCCCTAAAACGCTGTCGAGTCATCCCTTTATATACATAGGTTGACGCCCGCCGGGCTACAGAGTCCCGAAGCCGGATCATAAACGTGTCCGGTTCGATCTCTATCCTTCCTATCTTACAATACAAGTTACATGACTAGGTTAGTTTACATTTACAGGCTTTAACCCGCCTTTGGGCCTTGGGCCTTCGTGAAGTGCCATCATCCTTGCATCTTCATGGGCTTCTAATCTTCAAGGAGTTAACCCGGCTACACCTGGCCGGTTTACATCCAGTAGTAATATCCCCAACATTAGGATCCAGATTGGTTTGAACTTGTTCATGTCAATCTTTCATACTTAGAAAAATTCCTCCCTCATATCTTCACCTTGATCTTGTAAACCGCTATGACATCATACTTCAAGATTATGATAAACCGCCCTGATGTCATCCATCCATTGATGTCGAAGATTACCTTCCTTTAATGTGTATTCAGTCATCGAGGCGACACACTTATTAACTTATCCATTTTTGGGCTCCTCGATTCCCGCACTTGCTGTTTCATCGCTTCGCCTTATAAATAGGGGCAGAGGACCCCTTTATTTTCTTTCCGTTCTCCTTTCCTCCCTTCTTCTTCCTCGCGACGTCTTCACACCTGAGCGCCGACGTCATCGCCAAGCCTCGCCTCTGCTTCACTGTCGGCTGCTGGATTGACCCGTTCGCACCAGAGCTCTGCAACACACCTCCGCTGCTTCCGCGGCTGCAGTAAGTCCCCCCTTCCTTTCTAGATCCATTAGGGTTTCCCTGCTCTTCGTGGTTCTTGCAGTTCATCGGAGCTTTTGGTGCTATTCTTCCTTGGCCTGTACATGAATGCTTCACACTTATCGTATCCCTTGCCGTGGCTAATCTTCTGTTACCACCATAAATCCTTATGCGCAAAAGCTGATGTAGTCCTTCATAAACTATTTCGGGTCTTACCCTTTTTAGGTCAAAATATTTTTGCTTTTCTGTCTTACCTTAGATCCGAAATTTTCATATGTCTCTGTGAAATCTGTTTCTCCTCACGCCAACCTAGGCGGTTTAACTTTGCATAATCAATCTGTACCATTAGCCCTCTGATAAACCGGAGGAGCCCTTTACCTTTACAGTTATACTCCGGTTTAACAGTGTCTGAGTACCCCTGTCCTTGTATTACCTTTTTTCCCTTATTGCATTGGTCTCCGGTTTATGCCATTTCGCATATCAGTATGTTTCTTACTCCATTGTATCTTTCATATCATCATGCGTGATTTATAAACTGGCCTTTCATTTTCATCTTGTTTGTTTCACGATGGCCAAACAATTCACTGCTTGCAACTTGGCTCGTTCTCGGGTTACTGAAACTCAGCTGAATGAGATGGTTAGCATCGGCTCCTTGCCTAAGAAAACTGAAATTAAATGGCGAGTTCCAGGAACAGAAAATCCTCCGACCCCAAGGCAGGGTGAGGTGGTGGTCTTTGTTGACCACATAAGCTATGGCTTCAAACCGCCAGGATCAAAGTTTTACCGGGATGTGCTAGCCAATTTCCAACTCCATCCCCAAGATATTGGGCCAAATTCAGTATCCAACCTACGCAACTTTCAGGTCTTCTGTGAAGCATACCTACAGGAAGAACCTACTACAGAACTGTTCCGGGATTTCTTTCACTTAAACTGGCGCACAGAGTTTGTAAATGGCCCGAACACAGAACTTGGTGGTGTCTCGATTCAAAAGTGGAAAGAAGTTGAGTTTCCTCATGCCAAACATCACAGCCACCCAAAGGAATGGAACCAAATTTTGTTTTATTGCAGAGACACTTCGCCTGAAGATGAAAATCCCCTTCCAGGCTTTCGTGATCACCGGCTTTCTAGTACCCATCCGATGCCGCAACGCTTGAGCTCCACCGAAAGAGCGAAATATGCCCCTCAACTCGCCAAACACCGGGCCTTTATGGCCAATGGTTTAACAGGTGTGGATTTCGTGCGCTGTTGGATATCTTGGAGCATCTTTCCTCTAAGCCGGCGTCCCGGTTTAATGTGTGAGTATACCGGTGAGGTTGACGACCCTCAACGCCATTGCAACCTTCAACTATCTGATGAAGAAGTCACTGAAGGTGTAAAGAAGATCCTAAATGAATCGGAACTAATCTGTAGCCAAACCGGTTTGAGTCCCTTCTATGCCAAGAACAAACCACCTGTTATAAGCATTATACTTCCTTTTTATCTCTAATATTTTCATTTTGTGCAACCTGTAGTCCTTCTTCTGTGTATGTATGTATAGGGTGATGACCCCTTCTAGAAACGGAAAACCGTAGAAAAAACGGTACAACCAACTATGGACAAAGCGGTCAAACCATATCGCCCCAAAACCAAAGCCGTCAAACGAACGTCAAAATGGACAACGGCTGACCGGATCAACATGGAGCTTGATGACGACACTGATGATCCGGAAGTTGAGGTAGAACTTGACTCACTTGGCTCTCTTTTCATGCATCTCGTTAACAATGATATTCCTCAGGAGGACGTAGAAGGCAGTCAAGCTGATGATGTAGAGGTAATTACCCTTTCCTCCGGTTCATACTCTATGGCAATACAAAAAACCCGCCAAGCAGTCCGGAAAGTAAGCTTTTCTCATCCTCTTTCTCACTTGGATCCAACATTTATTTTGAAGACTCAGCAGCATGAAGCTCGCCGAACAACCCGGCACAGTGGCCAACAAGTCACTTCAGCCGGTTTACCTGACACCCCAGTTCGGAAGCGCCGGTCTGAAGTCTCCCCTTCTCCTGTCCATTCTTACCCCAAGGCAGGTTATTTCAGACAACCTCTTAATCCATCCGATTCAAATTATCAGGTGACACCTCCCTCATCATCTGGCGAGTCAACAACAACTCAACTCCCTCCTCTGAAAACTGTGGCCAGGTAAGTTGTAAAACCTTTTACTCCAATGCATCATAGAACTTTGAATAAGATATTAATCCTTTTATGTTTTTGTTTGCAGGGCCAAAGCCAGACCCAGCAAGAAAGCCCGGGTCACCAATCTGCCCGAAGACCCGGCCACTTTTGAAGAACCCAGAGGTGACCCGGAACAAATTTGTGAACCGGAGGGCCTTCATCCTGAAGCTGCCTCTAGTGAACCGCCCCTTTAGGGCGAAAATACTGATGAACCAACTGACCCTGAACCTGACGCACCTGACATTGAACCGGCAGAGCCAAACCGGGCTAGTCCGGTGAAAAATGCTGATACTCAATTGTCCCCAGCGAAACATACTGAAGGTCAAGGAGATGATGTTATCATTACTGGAATGGGCCATAGCTCTCTTGGCCATCCCGTCATCTTGGCTCAACATAGTGCCAAAGAAGAGCAAGCTGCTAAGGAAAAAGGCAAGTGGAGCAGCGATTTATCAACTTATGCTCATTTCAACGCTGAAGAGCTTCACTCCGGCTTCTTGAACCGTCTGCACTCAAACCGGGACTATGAAGCCGGTTTGGTGAACTTGATGAAAGAGCGATATGAGGTAAATTCGTCTCCCTTTATTTATTGATTCATAGCTGAGACAGTAGCCCAAGTAGCCCCCAAGGGTCATTTTATGATGTTAATCATAAACCGGGTCTTTGTAACGAAGACTCATCTTTAACAATTAGATACCCTTGTGTAGCATATCCCCCAAAGGCCGTTTTAACTGGGCGAGTTAATCCGGGTTTTAATCCATGCATCCACTTTAGAACAGACGCACATTAGCCCCCAAGTGTCCAGGATAATGCTTGTATTATTCTGGAGACTTGTATAAAATGCAGCACTTTAGAACGAACAGGCATTAGCCCGCAAGTATGAAGTGCATAACTTGTTATACGCTTTGTACTTCTAACATATACAACTTGTTGCTTAATATACCTTCAACGTTGCAGGCTGAACTGAGAAGCAAAGATGCTCGAAACTCTGACTTACAAGAGAATGTGAAGTCTCAATAGGCAGAGGCTACAAAAGCCAAAGAGGAGCTGACCCAAGCCCTGGCCGTAATGGAGAGGCTGAAGGAATCTTTTAACAAGGATCGGGCAAACTGGGAAACCGAAAAATCCGGTTTAACCAAAAGAGTGGAAGACGCCGAGGCAGCCCTGAAACTAGTTGTAGATGAACTAGCTGGTTTGAAGCGGCAAATCAATGCTATGACTTCTGCTATCTTTGGTAAGTGTCTGATTATGTATTTTGCGCAAGTCAATGAACCTTATCACTGACCAGCACATTGAAAAAATCTTGGGCCTGTACTCGGATCGCTCATCTTGGTACAGATATGCGGATGAAGCTCAAAGTGGCATATACATTGGTTGAACAGCTGTACTCTGGGTCTCAGCGAGCTATTTGCACATCATCTTACAACAAACCGGCCCCAACTTTGATTAAAGAAACACTTGAGAAGTTGGCCATGTTACCAGCCCGTATCGCCGAATTGAAGAGGGCAGCTGCCAGGTCCGGAGCTTTAATCGCACTTATTCGAGCCAAAGCCTGGATTCCAGACCTTGAAGCTGATGATATCATTAAAGGATAGCAGGTGTGAGGGAAGATGGTTCAAACTTTGATAATGATGACCTCCGGCAGCTGACTAAACAGATGCGGCCAGTAGCCAGCAAACTGGCCGATGATACAGACTTGTCCCATTTTCAACCGGTTTATGATGCTGAAGGGAAAAGACAGCCGGCCAACATCCATGAAGTTGAAGAACTTGTGCCTCCGATTCGTAAGCACACTTATGCTCCTGATATAAACCGCTCCAATCTTATCCATGAGGAAGCAGTATTTCAAGCTTTAACTGGAATCGATTGGTCGACGGTTGATTTCCAGCGTCTGGGGAGGGATGAATAAGGGCCCACACCAACTGAACCGGTCAGACCGTTCAGACGAAGCGTCCTAAACCGGTCGCCGGTTTACTGGCCACTGTGTGCCGATCTTGTGAAAAACAATTTTGCCATTGGAGCCACTTTGAAAGCTTCTTGTAATAGGATAGCCAAAACTCTGTTATTTGCCATGCCATCGAGCATGTTTTATAATGCCTCATGACAACTTGTGCCACCTTTTGGGATATTTTATGCATAACCCATGATGAACTGTGTTCCTGGGTTCAACAACTTAGAAGTGTCTAGCGGTTTACCGCTAAACGGGTCATTATGTCCAGGAAGTGTACAGTACTGTAACACCCCGGATGTGTTTTACCCAATGTGTACTCCAACTCTTGACGTTTCCGGCGTTAAGTTATTTTATTTTCTCGGGTTCGGGTTTTTGTCTCCGTGTGTTGTTGTCGCTGTCATGCATCTCATATCATGTCATCATGTGCATTCCATTTGCATACGTGTTCATCTCATGCATTCGAGCATCTTCCCCGTTGTCCGTTTTGCATTCCGGCGCTTCGTTCTCCTCCGGTGGTCATTTCTATCTTTCGTTCGTGTGTGGGGATTAAACATTTCCGGATTGGACCGAGACTTGCCAAGCGGCCTTGGTTTACTATCGGTAGACCGTCTGTCAAGTCTCGTACCATTTGGACTTCGTTTGATTCTCCAACGGTTAACCGAGGGACCGAAAAGGCCTCGTGTGTGTTGCAGCCCAACACCCCTCCAAGTTGGCCCAAAACCCACCAAAACCCTCTCCATCATCTAGAGCATTCTATCACGATCGCGTGGCCGAAAACCGCACCTCATTTGGACTCTCCTAGCTCCTCCTATGCCTATATTTAGCCCCTTCCCGAAAATCCCGGATCTCCTCTACCCCAAAACCCTAGCCCCGCTCCATCCGCGTGCCGGACACGTCCGGTCCGCGCCGGACGTCCCGCGCCGCCGCCCCTCAGCCACTAGCGAGCCAACACGTGGCCTCGTCCCCGCCGCCACCACGAAGGCCCGCCGGCCCGAAGCCGGCCCTCTCTCCGCGCCAGCCGGGCCAGAGGACGCGCGCCGCCCGCGCCTTCCTTCTTCGCCGCGCCGCCTGCCTCCTCCTCGCCGGCGCCGGCTGCCGCCGCCCCACTCCGCCACGCTCCTCACCGGACGTCGCCCGCGCCACCACGTCGCCTCGTCGCCGGGAGCAATTCTGGTGAGCTCCGCCGACCTCCTCCACCGCCTCGGCTCCCTACTCCTTCCTCCGGCCACCTCGGCTTCTTCTCCAGCGAACAGCTCCGGCGACCTCGGGAGACGTTCCAGATCTGAGATCTAAACTCGTGGTTGACTTTTTGTCCTGAAACCCTAGTTCATATGCTCATGTTCATAGCATCGTAACTTTGCATCCGTAGCTCCGTTTTGGGCATATAGCATATCAAATGTTCGCCTCAGAGAGTACATCATTTCATCTCATTGCATCATTTTCATTTGGGTTCATCTTGATGCCCGAAATGCTGTTGGAAGAGTGCTACTTGAGATAATTGTCAGATCTGCTGCTCCATTTAGCTATTTGTCATTTTTGCCATGATTATTGTATGCATGATATGCCCCTGAGCTCTACATATGTTTTGTTAAGGGTTTTGTCATCTTTCCAGAGGTGCAACCCATGTATTTTTGTGATGTGTGTGGTGACTAGCACAAGCTTGCAAAGTGAGGCACTTGGTAATGCTGATTTCACGGACTTAGCATTTCCACAAAGTCCTTGAGCTGTTTATCTCAATATGCCATATGTTCATGTTGTTTCCTAGTGATCCGTGACTCTTTTGAGGATGATCAGTAAGGATGTTTTGTTAATCTTGTAGTGATCTATCCATCCATGTATTTGTTTGAAATTATGGAGCACCCTAGCTTGAGCGAATCGAGCTCTACTTTTGCTATTTCGTGAATCTGGGCAAATTGTCCACTTATTAGCAATTTTACCGAGGATGTTGTAGTTGATCCGTGCATGCTATGGTATTTTTCTTGCCATGTCTAGCTTGCATTTTGTGTATTCTTGATGGGTGTATGCTTATATTATCATGACATGCTCTGTAGTGAGTGCATCAAGCTCGTAAACATGCCTACTTGATATCTGTTTCAGTATGCTTCAGTTTTCACTAAGTCTGTTGTCACATCCCTGGTCCTGTTATGCACTAGGCTAGACCCTCATGTGAGCATCATGTTTTAATTCAAATGAAATTTGAATTGAGGAATTTTCAAAAGCCTCAGAAGACCTCTAAAAATAACCAACATTTAAATCTCTTCAAATGAGTCCAAAGAAATGTTCCTGTTACTCTGTGAAAATATTGGTAAGAGGTAAAATCAAACCAATATTTTTGGAATCACAGAATTATTTATTTTTGGGCCTTTGACTTAAACCAATGACATATTTGAGTTGAATTTATTTCTATTATATAAGAAATAAAGTTCAAATATTTTTGTAAGTTGCCTGTGACCTTGGACTAGTTCCTGAGCTCACATCCAATTTACAGAAAGTTTTAGAAAAATGATTTGATATTTTAAATCAAATCAAAACCAATTGCAAAAAATAGAAAACAGAACAAAAATAGAAAATAGAGAGAGAGAGAGAGGAAACTACCTGGGCCGCTTACTTGTCCAGCTTGGCGGCCCAGTTGGCCAGCCCAGCCCACCAGGCCTCCCCCCCTGTCGCCTTCCTCCTCGCGCCAGTAGGCACAGGCGCGTGGCCGACGCACGCCGGCGCACGCCCCGGCCACCTCCTGCTTGCCGCTCCACCTCGACGCTCTGGACGCCTCCCCCGAGCGCCACGCACCCCCCTGACCCCTCTCTCCCTCGCCCGTGGCCTCTCCCCTTCCCTGGCTCTCTCTCGAGCGGAGCTCGTCGCCGCCGCTCGCTGTAGCCACGCCTACCGTGCTCCCCTCGCCTCCCCGTGTCGCCTGAAAGCTCCGCCACCATCCATTACACCTCCTAGAGCAAGCCCCGAGCGCCGGACGCCCCAAGACGACCGCCTCGACTCCGTCTTCAAGCTTCGGTCGCCGGCGATCGCCCTCGACGATTCGTCATCCTCAGCACGCCCCCGGCTACCCCGAGCATCGCTTCGTGATCTACGTGAGCCCTGCCGTCTTTCCCCTCTCTTCTCGCTGCGGAACACACCCTCTAGCCGCCCTAATCACTAGAGCCGATTGCTCCTCGCCGCCGGCCATGGCGCCGCCGTGGCCAGGGCCACCCCAGCTTGCGCCCGAGCATGTTACCAAGTTCGCCGCCCTCCCAGGAGCCCGCAGCGCCCTTCCATTTCCCCTCTAGTGCACCGCAGCGCCGTGTTCGACCTCGGCTGAACTCCGGCGGCCACCTAGGTCGTCGCCGGCGCCGATTCCGGCCACCCCGACCCCAGCTAACTCCACCAAGAGCTTCGGCTCGTTCCCAGCTCCACCTAGATGCCCTCCGCGGCCCATTTGGTCATCGGAGTGGCCAAAACCACTCTCGCCGCCGCGTCGGGCTCGCCGGCGGCTAAACGCCAGTGTAGCCGATGTTGACCTTGACCACGGGTGGGCCCTGGTTGACTCTCCTGAGTCAATGACAGGTGGGGCCCAGCCCTGTTAACTATTTAGGATTAGTTTAAATTAATTTTAGTTTAACTAATTACACTGACACGCGGGACCCACTGTCAGGTTTGACCCGGACCGTGTCCTGTTGACCCGCTGATGTCACACTGACGTCAGGCTGACGCAGTAATTGATTTTCTGGATTTATTTTAATTCAGGAAATTCCAGAAAATAGTATAAACTTCTAAAATTCATAGAAATTCAACCGTAACTCCAAATTAAATAATTTATATATCAAAAATGATCAGAAAAATATGAAGAATCTGTTTATGCCATGATCATGCATGTTTGAACAAGTTAACCTCACTAAATAGGATGAATCATGATTAGGGTAATTTGTGAAAGAACATTTGGAGTTGGAGTTTAACCTTGTTTGAATTCCACTTCAATTAATTTGCCTTATAGCTGCATTAGCTCAAAACACCAGCATATTGCCATGTCATTATCATGCATCATATTGTTGCATCGCATTGATTGTGTTCTTTCTTGTTTGCCGGTAATTGTCCCCTCTCAGTAGACGACGTTCCGACGATTGTTCGATGACACCGATGAAGAACTATATTATCTTCAGAAGTGCCAGGCAAGCAAAAACCACTTGTTCGTTCCGATACAATCCTACTCTCTCGCCCTGCTCTCTTTTACTGCATTAGGACAACAACGAGTCATTTGTTACTTGTTGCGGTAGCTGAACCCCTTTATCCTCTGCATGACCTGTCATTGCCACAGTAAATAGATGAAACCCACTAGTATGAGTAGGAGTTGTTTGAGCCCTGTTGTGCCTACTCATTCATGTTTGCTTGTCATGCCTGCTACTGCTTAGAGTTGAGTCAGGTCTGATTCATCGGGTATGAATCAGAGGTGTGTGAACATGTCCTACTGTGTGTGAGCTAAGTGTGTGAACACGATTTGGTAAAAGGTAACGGTGAGAGGCCATGTAGGAGTACATGGTGGGTTGTCTCATTGAAGCCGTCCTCAAGAACTGAGTTCTGTGTTTGTGATCCATGATTCAGCTACTACCATGCATTGGGCCCGAAACCAATGGACCCTCTCGGCTTCTTATTCACCCTAGTTCTCTGTCTAGGAGTTGCAAGTAGTTTCTGGTGTTTGTAGCCTACTGGTGGCCGTGGACAGCGCTGACCGTAGGGGTGGGCTGTGATGCGGTAGGTACGTGGCCGGGAATACCGGGCACCCGTTAGGTGTCACGGAACCCTGTACACATCGTTCGGGGCCGTATGGGAAACCTCGGCCGGACTCCCTGCGGATGGAACCTGGATAGGCGATAAACCTGGATTGGAGACTTAGGTGATTAGGTAGGTCGTGGCCGACACCCACGTTGGGCTTTCGCTTGAAGGTTGCCGAGTACATGTCGTGTAAATGGCGGTAAGTGGTGAGAGCGTGTATGAAGAAGTACACCCCTGCAGGGTTAACATCATCTATTAGAATAGCCGTGTCCGCGGAAAAGGACTTCTGGGTTACCTATAACAGTTCATAGACAAGTGAAAGTGGATACTTTAAAATACGCAAGATAAGCGTGAGTGCTATGGATGGCATTCTCGTAGGGAGACGGGAGCGGATCCATAGTGGTGTATTGATATGGTGAATATGTGGACTCGTGTGCGCCACCTCAAAGAGTTGCTTGCAGTCGTAGTTCAGGATAGCCACCGAGTCAAAGCTGGCTTGCTGCAGTTAAACCCCACCATCCCCTTGTTGATAATGATGCATATGTAGTTAGTTCTGATGTAAGTCTTGCTGGGTACATTTGTACTCACATTTGCCTATTTTATGTTTTTGCAGAGAGACGTCAGTCTCGCTAGTAGTTCCGCGTGGTCTTCGACGTTTAGCTTGATACCTCAGCTACGATCTTGTGCCCTCGGCAGGATCTGGTAGATAGTCAGGCTTCTCAGCCTCTTTCATTTGCAGATGTCTGTACTCAGACATATTAGCTTCCGCTTGTGTTTTGATCTGTATGCTCTGAATGTTGGGTCATGAGACCCCTGTTTGTAATATCTCGCTCCTCGGAGCCTATTGAATAAATACTTGAGTCGTAGAGTCATGTTGTGATGCCATGTTGTATTTGCACATATCGAGCATATTGTGTGTATGTTATTGAAATGCTTGGTATGTGTGGGATCTGACTATCTAGTTGTTTATCTTTAGTAGCCTCTCTTACCGGGAAATGTCTCCTAGTGTTTCCACCGAGCCATGGTAGCTTGCTACTGCTCCGGAACACTTAGGCTGGCCGGCATGTGTCCTTCTTCGTTCCTGTGTCTGTCCCTTCAGGGAAATGTCACGCGATGAATACCGGAGTCCTGTTAGCCCGCTACAGCCCGGTTCACCGGAGTCCTGCTAGCCCAGTGCTACAGCCTGGATTCACCCGCTGATGACCGACACGTTCGATGCTGGGTCATGGATGCCTGTCCCTGTAAGTTTGTGCCACTTTGGGTTTACGACTAGCCATGTCAGCCCGGGCTCCTTATCATATGGATGCTAGCGACACTATCATATACGTGTGCCAAAAGGCGCAAACGGTCCCGGAAAAAGGTAAGGCGACACCCGTGGGAATACCGTGCGTGAGGCCGCAAAGTGATATGAGGTGTTACATGCTAGATCGATGTGGCATTGAGTCGGGGTCCTTACAGCTTTGGTATCAGAGCTTGACTGCCTGTAGGATTTCCAAGCCAAACTGGTCGAAGTTATGTCTAGAAATGCTTTAGTTATGTAAGGGAATTGATTGTGGGATGGGAACGTAAGGCTCTTTTTACTCCTTATACCTTATGGCCTTCTAATCTGAGTCATCCTCTTCTCTTCTACGGGGATTAAGAACTAGGCCTTCTCATCTATCTATCAGGATGACGTGTTACTAATCCGTAGACTTATAGGATTGTTGGATTCAAGCCTCAGTTCAGTTTATACTACTTCCGTTTGTTAACTGTTGATCGCAAAACCTTGATATTGTACTTCTGAGTGGCTATGCCCCCATTTTGTAGGAGGTCTTATATCTTTTGAGCATTTACAGCCGTTATGTTGTCCGAGTCATCCCAGGTTTCTAAACAATCTGATGCACTTGCAAATCCTTTCCCCCTGGGTTTTATGTTCCTTTGGGCCAGGTTAATCACACTAATCGCTGAGTTGAGGTATTCTATTGCCTCGACATATATGTTGGAATTATTATTATGACCCTAGGTGTCCTAGGGGATCATCTAGTGATCTATCCATGATCTATGTTCCAGTGTGATGACTCTGGCCTTTATTCCTGAAAGCATCTCGTGATGCCATCTAGTTAGTAGGTATTCCACTCCTTGGGTTTTGAACCCGAGATTCACCCTACTTACCTCATGTTGATAGCGTTGCTAGTTCCTTTAGGAAATTAGTAACCTTTACATTAGTCCTCGAGGTCCGTGGTATTTCCTTCTTCCAAATACTATGAACCACTTATGGCAGAAGTTTGTTGGATCAAATGATCACAACAGGAGTGCCCTCGATGAGTTCTCCATTTTATATTGTGACTCTGCCAGTTCTACCTTCCGCATGGATTATCCGGAAGAAATTTGTTGAACTTGGTTCGACATACTAATCTATGCATCCACAACTCAGAAAATCTTATGTTCCTTTGAGTTGTCCCCCTTTAGTTGTATACTGACCTTCGTCTATCAATTGATAGTCAGGAGTAATTGTGCTTCGTGTTATCGATGCCTATTACTCTTGTGGTCCATCAAGCCATTCTATTCTGGAATGACTAGGAGAAACAAACTCCAGTACCTTGTCCATTTCCAGGATTGGGTCAAAGCAGTCGTACTCCGCAGATCAAATTGCTAATCTAGCTTTTGCTTTGTTCTACCTTGGAGTATTATTATCTCTATATTAAGAATATCATGGGAATTGCACACCATCCTATGAACTCTTGATACAGTGATACTTCTTATCATCATTATTCATTCCTCGGTTCCCGTGTTGTTGCCACCGGAATGCCGACAAGTGAACCATGATGTGTGAAATCAATACTCCTAACAACCTTGTTGCTTGGTAGCTAAAGGACAATAATTTCATTCTTAGCATGTTGGTTCTTGAATCATCATTCTAAGATAGATTGTGCTACCTAGTCCTTACTTCCGGTGCACTCTTCGATCAATGAGTTAGGATTGTGCCAATCCCTCGCTCTTTTGATCATATCGTCTTGCCCTGAAAAGCAAGATTGTTCTCGAGCTTAGTAACATATCGGTGGTTCGTGATTTTCCGAATATCTTCTCGGAAGTATTACCAGGTTGTCACCTGGCCGCTATGTTGAGTTCGTGACCAAGTTGGTTTTCTTATAAATCACTCCTTCTCCAAGAATCTGTGTTGGATATTCCTGAGCTAGTTGGTTGAGCTAGACAACAACTTGGAGAGTTGGGAGATAAAAGCTTGTCTGACTTAGTTCATGTTAAGGGATATCTTCTTGTGTGTGTGTGTGTGTGTTGAAGATAGATGATATCTTTATTGGTTGATCCTCGCGATCAATTGTTGGATCTATTATCTTACCCAAACCTTTGATTTGAGTATGGGCTATCGTCAAATCAAATCAGAACCAACGATATTCGTAATGTTGTCTTACTCGTGGTTGTTCCTTGAGCATACACCATTATATCTTTCGGGTCTGACCAATGCTATTACCTTGTTCACATAATTGTGGAATTCCATTAATATGGAAACCTGGATGAGTTGTTGTTGAGCCCATTGACAACATCCTTATCTCCTCCATAATTTTGTTGAACATTAAGCTAGCGTTGGAAACTTGTGTAAGCATTATCTTCATGACTCGTTCGTGAAGCATATGTTTGGACAAAAGAAGTGAGTCCCTCTAATTCATGTGCACTTGATGCAAGTTGCCGCCATGAATTTGAGAAGGCCTGTTTTACCTCCTTTGGAATCATCCCAAGTCAGTCATGCACGTGCGAAGAATACTGTGGTCCGTTAGACTGATCATCTTCATTCCATATGTATATCCTAGCACACCAAGCCACTGATTGAGTTGTTCAAAGATAAAGGAGTCTGTCCAAGGTGAACTCTTTGGACTTCCACGCGTGGAGACTTCGATGTCATTAATGATGGTTCCTCACCTGAACTCGGTAGTGTTTTATTGTAAGACTACCATGTGATAATGTTTGTCTGGGACAACGTGTTCACATGTGTGTAGCAGAACCAGCTCATGTTTTGGAGCTTGCTATCATAGTTCATTTCCCGAGAATCTCGCAACGTCATCTCGTCGGTTTGTGTTGCAAACTTTCATTTTTCTTTCTAGACTCGATGAGTCTGGAATATCCTGACACCAGCCAGATCTCAATCTCAGGCAGATATGATGGTTGGAACATTTCCCAAGAATTATAATATTGGTCTCGCGATAACCGGTAAAGTGAATGCCGTGGCCAACACACCCCGCCGGGAGACCTAATATTGTAGTATCTTGATTGGAGAAGTTGTCCACCTCCCCATAAGGATTTCGTAGGATTTACCTCCGTAACTGTTCCTTATGGATTCTATTGCTCCCGAAGTCCGACCTTTTACTTGATGTTCTAGTTATCAAACCATATCTATGAATGGGATACACTAGCACGTCAAGGAGAACATTAGAAGCCGAGTGCTAAATGTCTCTCGGTCGATCATGCAGATTTTGGTTCCTTGGCCTCGCTAAGGTGAACTCTGAGAAAGTGTTATCCTCCTTTGCATCTGCATCATCCATCGCTATTCATCATGGTAGTATGTTGTGTTGTCAGCACCCTTGACACGGATGTTGATAAAACCTTGATGATTGTGGAAATGCTCAAGTTCTTGAGAGCACGCACAAGCGCTACCTGTTATCATCGGCACTAACTGGGATTCCTCTCAGTTTCCTCGGCAATGCTATGACCTTTTAAAACAGTGAATTCACTCTCTATTGTTGGGTTCTTCCCAGTTACCAGAATCATTCCCAGCATTTGCATTTTGTTCCCAGCTTGCACCGTCATTGTGCCATCCTACCTTGGGTCTCATCCATTTCGGTGATAAGCAAAATCAACCCTTGTGTTGTCTTCAACAAGGTAATCCACATCATCCAACCTAGCCCGAGAATGTCATTCTCTCGGACTCCTTCAAATGATCGATTGTGAATTACCTTAGGCTGGTATAAAGAGTTTCAATGATCTTTGAATCAAAGGTAATTCTTTTTGGCACTTAAGGAGATATTTCTACGAGTCACCTTCCCTAAGGTGCATCGTTGTGGTATCATGGCAACTTAACTCCTCGCTGCGCTGACAACCGTTCACCACCTTCTTAAGTGTGGAATTGTAGTCTACCTAGTAAACCTCCGTCATCTGTTCCACTCCATTCCTCGAGAGGTGTGCTTCGTCTCTCAGCTCGAGAGATGTTGCTATGTCCTATTCCGTGAGTTAATCCTGAGTTGTTCGACCTTCGAGAAGATCGATCCTTCTAAAGTCTCCTTCTCCTCTCTTTGTCATAATAACTGGAGTTCTCAGAACAAGACATCGAGACAAAGATGGTCATCAAAACAATGTTCCTATGAAGTGCAACCTGGATCGTGAAGATTGTGCTAGTTTGCGTTCCCCCTTCACCTTACCCTACGCTTGAATCTCGGGACGAGATTTTTGTTTAGTGCGGGTGAGTTGTCACATCCCTGGTCCTGTTATGCACTAGGCTAGACCCTCATGTGAGCATCATGTTTTAATTCAAATGAAATTTGAATTGAGGAATTTTCAAAAGCCTCAGAAGACCTCTAAAAATAACCAACATTTAAATCTCTTCAAATGAGTCCAAAGAAATGTTCTTGTTACTCTGTGAAAATATTGGTAAGAGGTAAAATTCAAACCAATATTTTTGGAATCACAGAATTATTTATTTTTGGGCCTTTGACTTAAACCAATGACATATTTGAGTTGAATTTATTTCTATTATATAAGAAATAAAGTTCAAATATTTTTGTAAGTTGCCTCTGACCTTGGACTAGTTCCTGAGCTCACATCCAATTTACAGAAAGTTTTAGAAAAATGATTTGATATTTTAAATCCAATCAAAACCAATTGCAAAAAATAGAAAACAGAACAAAAATAGAAAACGGAGAGAGAGAGAGGAAACTACCTGGGCCGCTTACCTGTCCAGCTTGGCGGCCCAGTTGGCCAGCCCAGCCCACCAGGCGCCCCCCTGTCGCCTTCCTCCTCGCGCCAGTAGGCACAGGCGCGTGGCCGACGCACGCCGGCGCACGCCCCGGCCACCTCCTGCTTGCCGCTCCACCTCGACGCTCTAGACGCCTCCCCCGACCGCCACGCACCCTCGTGACCCCTCTCTCCCTCGCCCATGGCCTCTCCCCTTCCCTGGCTCTCTCCTGAGCGGAGCTCGTCGCCGCCGCTCGCCGTAGCCACGCGTACCGTGCTCCCCTCGCCTCCCCGTGTCGCCTGAAAGCTCCGCCACCATCCATTACACCTCCTAGAGCAAGCCCCGAGCGCCGGACGCCCCAAGACGACCGCCTCGAATCCGTCTTCAAGCTTCGGTCGCCGGCGATCGCCCTCGACGCTTCGTCATCCTCAGCACGCCCCCGGCTACCCCGAGCATCGCTTCGTGATCTACGTGAGCCCTGCCGTCTTTCCCATCTCTTCTCGCTGCGGAACGCACCCTCTAGCCGCCCTAATCACCGGAGCCGATTGCTCCTCGCCGCCGGCCATGGCGCCGCCGTGGCCAGGGCCACCCCAGCTTGCGCCCGATCATGTTACCAAGTTCGCCGCCCTCCCAGGAGCCCGCAGCGCCCTTCCGTTTCCCCTCTAGTGCACCGCAGCGCCGTGTTCGACCTCGGCCGAACTCCGGCGGCCACCTAGGTCGTCGCCGGCGCCGATTCCGGCCACCCTGACCCCAGCTAACTCCACCAAGAGCTTCGGCTCGTTCCCAGCTCCACCTAGATGCCCTCCACGGCCCATTTGGTCGTCGGAGTGGCCAAAACCACTCTCGCCGCCGCGTCGGGCTCGCCGGCGGCTAAACGCCGGTGTAGCCGATGTTGACCTTGACCACGGGTGGGCCCTGGTTGACTCTCCTGAGTCAATGACAGGTGGGGCCAGCCCTGTTAACTATTTAGGATTAGTTTAAATTAATTTTAGTTTAACTAATTACACTGACACGCGGGACCCACTGTCAGGTTTGACCCGGACCGTGTCCCGTTGACCCGCTGATGTCACACTGACGTCAGGCTGGTGCAGTAATTGATTTTCTGGATTTATTTTAATTCAGGAAATTCCAGAAAATAGTATAAACTTCTAAAATTCATAGAAATTCAACCGTAACTCCAAATTAAATAATTTATATATGAAAAATGATCAGAAAAATATGAAGAATCTGTTTATGCCATGATCATGCATGTTTGAACAAGTTAACCTCACTGAATAGGATGAATCATGATTAGGGTAATTTGTGAAAGAACATTTGGAGTTGGAGTTTAACCTTGTTTGAATTCCACTTCAATTAATTTGGCTTACAGCTGCATTAGCTCAAAACACCAACATATTGCCATGTCATTATCATGCATCATATTGTTGCATCGCATTGATTGTGTTCTTTCTTGTTTGCCGGTAATTGTCCCCTCTCAGTTGACGACGTTCCGACGATTGTTTGATGACACCGATGAAGAACTATATTATCTTCAGAAGTGCCAGGCAAGCAAAAACCCCTTGTTCATTCCGATACAATCCTACTCTCTCGCCCTGCTCTCTTTTACTGCATTAGGACAACAACGAGTCATTTGTTACTTGTTGCGGTAGCTGAACCCCTTTATCCTCTGCATGACCTGCCATTGCCACAGTAAATAGATGAAACCCACTAGTATGAGTAGGAGTTGTTTGAGCCCTGTTGTGCCTACTCATTCATGTTTGCTTGTCATGCCTGCTACTGCTTAGAGTTGAGTCAGGTCTGATTCATCGGGGATGAATCAGAGGTGTGTGAACATGTCCTACTGTGTGTGAGCTAAGTGTGTGAACACGATTTGGTAAAAGGTAACGGTGAGAGGCCATGTAGGAGTACATGGTGGGTTGTCTCATTGAAGCCGTCCTCAGGAACTGAGTTCTGTGTTTGTGATCCATGATTCAGCTACTACCATGCATTGGGCCCGAAACCAATGGACCCTCTCGGCTTCTTATTCACCCTAGTTCTCTGTCCAGGAGATGCAAGTAGTTTCTGGTGTTTGTAGCCTACTGGAGGTCGTGGACAGCACTGACCGTAGGGGTGGGCTGTGATGCGGTAGGTACGTGGCCGGGAATACCGGGCACCCGTTAGGTGTCACGGAACCCTGTACACATCGTTCGGGGCCGTATGGGAAACCTTGGCCGGACTCCCTGCGGATGGAACCTGGATAGGCGATAAACCTGGATTGGAGACTTAGGTGATTAGGTAGGTCGTGGCCGACACCCACGTTGGGCTTCCGCTTGAAGGTTGCCGAGTACATGTCATGTAAACGGCGGTAAGTGGTGAGAGCGTGTATGAAGAAGTACACCCCTGCAGGGTTAACATCATCTATTCGAATAGCCGTGTCCGCGGAAAAGGACTTCTGGGTTACCTATAACAGTTCATAGACAAGTGAAAGTGGATACTTTAAAATATGCAAGATAAGCGTGAGTGCTATGGATGGCGTTCTCGTAGGGAGACGGGAGCGGATCCATAGTGGTGTATTGATATGGTGAATATGTGGACTCGTGTGCGCCACCTCAAAGAGTTGCTTGCACTCGTAGTTCAGGATAGCCACCGAGTCAAAGCTGGCTTGCTGCAGTTAAACCCCACCATCCCCTTGTTGATAATGATGCATATGTAGTTAGTTCTGATGTAAGTCTTGCTGGGTACATTTGTACTCACGTTTGCCTATGTTTTTGCAGAGAGACGTCAGTCTCACTAGTAGTTCTGCGTGGTCTTCGACATTTAGCTTGATACCTCAGCTACGATCTTGTGCCCTCGGCAGGATCTGGTAGATAGTCAGGCTTCTCAGCCTCTTTCATTTGCAGATGTCTGTACTCAGACATATTAGCTTCCGCTTGTGTTTTGATCTGTATGCTCTGAATGTTGGGTCATGAGACCCCTGTTTGTAATATCTCGCTCCTCGGAGCCTATTGAATAAATACTTGAGTCGTAGAGTCATGTTGTGATGCCATGTTGTATTTGCACATATCGAGCATATTGTGTGTATGTTATTGAAATGCTTGGTATGTGTGGGATCTGACTATCTAGTTGTTTATCTTTAGTAGCCTCTCTTACCGGGAAATGTCTCCTAGTGTTTCCACCGAGCCATGGTAGCTTGCTACTGCTCCGGAACACTTAGCCTGGCCGGCATGTGTCCTTCTTCGTTCCTGTGTCTGTCCCTTCGGGGAAATGTCACGCGATGAATACCGGAGTCCTATTAGCCCGCTATAGCCCGGTTCACCGGAGTCCTGCTAGCCCAGTGCTACAGCCTGGATTCACCCGCTGATGACCGACACGTTCGATGCTGGGTCATGGATGCCTGTCCCTATAAGTTTGTGCCACTTTGGGTTTACGACTAGCCATGTCAGCCCGGGCTCCTTATCATATGGATGCTAGCGACACTATCATATACGTGTGCCAAAAGGCGCAAACGGTCCCGGAAAAAGGTAAGGCGACACCCGTGGGAATACCGTGCATGAGGCCGCAAAGTGATATGAGGTGTTACATGCTAGATCGATGTGGCATTGAGTCGGGGTCCTGACATCTATGATCTGATTATGTTTTTGCCATGTTCACATGCTTGCAATTGTATTTTCTGATCCCTTTTGTCTCAAGGTCACTAAGGGAATTTTGTTAAGCTCTTTGAGTAGCTCCATGCCATGCTTTACTTTGCCATGTTCAGGTCCTGTAGCATATAGTTTTCATGCTCCGAAGAGTGCTATCTGATCTGAAATTCTAGACAAGTGTTAATTTCACCAAGTCTGAAATTTGTTTGTCATATGCATTTTTGCCATGCTTGTTTGAACCTGTTAATAGATGAATTGGCTGTAGCTCAGTGCTAGAGTTTTGTTAAGCATCATGAATGCATCCCTTCCATGTATTTTTTTTGCCATGTTTGGGTGCTGTAGCATGTTCATCTTGTTGCATTTAGATGGCTACTTGCTGTAAATCGCTGACCGGTGACATATTTGAATAGCTTGCCATTTCCAAACCGTAACTCCGATTCCGGCGTTCTTTATATCGTTTTCAAGCGATTTCATCTCATCTTTCCAGTGGCACACTTGGATTTCCAAGTTGAGGCCAGGTTCATGCATTCCTTGTCCCATCTTGCATATGCATCCCGCATCGCATCCCGCATAGCATATCATCTTTGCATCATATTGTTTGAGCCTTGCACGCGGTTGATTGTGCTCCGTTTGCTTGTTTGTCTTGTTTGGGTAGAGCCGGGAGACGAGTTCTCTAACAAGTATCCCGTTGAGTTTGCTTTCGAGGATCCAGTCAACTCTGACAACTATGCAGGCAAGATGATCATACCCTCGAAATCACTACTATCTTTGCTTTGCTAGATGCTCGCTCTTTTGCTATGCCAATGCTACGATGCCTACCACTTTCTTTCAAGCCTCCCAAATTGCCATGTCAAACCTCTAACCCACCATTTCCTAGCAAACCGTTGATTGGCTATGTTACCACTTTGCTCAGCCCCTCTTATAGCGTTGCTAGTTGCAGGTGAAGATTGGAGACCGTTCCTTGTTGGAACATTATTTACTTGTTGGGATATCATTATATTGCCATGTCATCTTAATGGATCTATATACTTGGTAAAGGGTGGAAGGCTCGGCCTCTCGCCTAGTGTTTTGTTCCACTCTTGCCGACCTAGTTTCTGTCATATCGACGTTATGTTCCCGGATTTTGCGTTCCTTACGCGGTTGGGTTATAATGGGAACCCCTTGATAGTTCGCCTTGATTAAAGCTTTTCTAGCAATGCCCAACCTTGGTTTTACCATTTGCCACCTAGCCTCTTTTTCCCTTGGGTTTCCGGAGCCCGAGGATCATCTTATTTAAACCCCCCCCCCCCGGGCCAGTGCTCCTCTGAGTGTTGGTCCAACCTAGAGCCCCTTGCAGCGCCACCTCAGGGAAACTCGAGGGCTGGTTTTAGTTGTACGGATTGCTTATCCAATTGCGCCCTGAGAACGAGATATGTGCAGCTCCTATCGGGATTTGTCGGCACATTCGGGCGGTGTTGCTGGATTTGTTTTAACCTATCGAAGTGTCTTGAAGAACCAAGGTACCGAGTCTGATCAGAACGTCTCGGGAGGAGGTCTATTCCTTCGTTGACCGTGAGAGCTTGTCATGGGCTAAGTTGGGACTCCCCTGCAGGGATTTGAACCTTCGAAATCCGTGCCCGCGGTTATGGGCAGTTGGGAATTTGTTAATGTCTGGTTGTAGATAACTTGAACCTTAACTTAATTAAAATGAATCAAGTGTGTGAGTTATCGTGATGGCCTCTTCTCGGCGGAGTCCGGGAAGTGGACACGGTGTTGGAGTAATGTTTGCGCAGGTTGTTCTCTAGTTTCTCGCTCGCGCTTTGCCTCCTCTTCTCGCTCTCTTTTGCGAACAGGTTAGCCACCATATATGCTAGTCGCTTGCTGCAGCTCCACATATTTACCTTGCCTTTCCTATTAAGCTTACATAGTTTTGATCGCGAGGGTGCGAGATTGCTGAGTCCCTGTGGCTCACAGATTACTATTAAACCAGATGCAGGGCCTGATGATTCTGCTCCAGGTGACGCGCTTGAGCTCAAGTGGGAGTTCGACGAGGACTCTCAACGATACTATGTGTCTTTCCCTGATGATCAGTAGTGGTGCCCAGTTGGGGGTGATCGGGACCGTATCACATGTTGGGTTATCTTTTATTTTGGTGCCTTAGTCGGTCCATGAGTGTTTGGATGATGTAATGTTATTTATGCACTTTGATTGACGTGGCGAGTGTAAGCCAACTATGTTTCTCCCCTTTTATTATATATATTACATGGGATGTTGTGACGATTGCCTAACTTGCGACATTGCTTTCAATGCGGTTATGCCTCTAAGTTGTGCCTCGACACGTGGGAGCTATAGCCGCATCGAGGGCGTTACAAGTTGGTAATCAGAGCCTTCCCTGACCTTAGGAGCCCCATTGCTTGATCGTTTTTAGCAGCCGAGTTGTGTCTAGAAAAAAAATATTTTGAGTCATTTAGGAATTATATATCGGAGAGTTTAGGAATTCTTTTTACTTCCTAGTCTCCTCATCGCTCTGGTAAGGCATCCTGACGTAGAGTTTTGACTCTTCTCTTCTCAAATTTCACTAAAAAAATTTAGGATCACGCGGGTATCTTGGAATCGTTCCGATGGTTTTATGACGAGAACATTGTCTTGGTGCCTCCTGTCAGGGGTTTTGTGGAAGTATCCCGGGGAGTTGAGCTCTGAGGTGTTTTCGTCATAATTTTATCGTTGCAGTTCTGGAATACCTGAGTTTGGTACGCCGGCATCGAAAATCTCTTTTATGCAGTTCGTTGGTGAGATAACCTCGACGCCACCCAGTACTGGGGCGGGAGTTCGGGAGTATCGCCATAACTTGTATAACATATGCTTTTTGAAGGTTGAGGTAGATGGTTTCCGAAGTTTTTCTCGGTTATGTGTTGAAGGATGGGTACAACTGGATGTAGGAATTGCTAGATTTGGGTGAGATATTATGCTTCCCCTGTATCCCCCACACCTGATTGCATAACCGGAAAGGTTCGGGAGTTTCATAGGTGGGAATTCTTGTAGCTCTAGTTCTTCTTCCATGGATATTTGGTTTGAGAATGGGATTCTTACCGATTATTCGTTCTTGATCCGTACCTTGTTGATTTATTTCTCTACCTAAATTCTAAGTGGCTTCCCAATTTATGGATATGTGACCATTTCAAGAGGAATGCATTCGTTCATTTTGTTCGGATGTGAAGACTTTATGTTGCAATTTTCATTCCGTTGGATTCAGCTTCATTTTATCTGTCAATGTGCTACGGTGGTCAACCTCTTCAGGATGGCTCCCATGAAGAGCACCAATCAGAATCAGAATCACGATCCGCCACCACCTCCACCTCCTCTGGAGGCATGGCAAGCTATGATGGCCGCAACCAATGCAAACACACAGTTGATCATGCAAATTCTTCAAGAGCGCAATCAAGGCAACCAAGGGAACCAAGGCAACAATCAGAATCACTTTGCTACACTCAACCAGTTCCTTGCTAACGGGCCAAAGACTTTCAGCAATTGTGTTGAGGCAACTGATGCTGACGATTGGCTCGTGGATCTGTGCAAGCATTTCGACTGCAGTAATGTCAGACCTAAGGACTTCGTCAAGTTCGTTTCCTTCCAACTCAAAGATCAAGCTGTAGAATGGTTTCAGCAGTACAAGGACTCCAGAGGTGGACGTGTGATCACTTGGGATGAATCCCATCAAGACTTCAAAGCTCATCATATTCCTCAGAGCGTGGTTGAAAGCAAGCGTGAGGAATTCCGCAACCTGAAGCAAGGCTCTTTGTCTGTCTATGACTATAACAAGTTGTTTCAGAAGCTCGCCTGCTTTGCCAAGAAGGACGTCCCTGATGAGAAGAGCATGATATACCAGTTCAGGGGTGGTCTCAGAGAAGAAATTCAGCTAGCTCTTGTTCTCTTCGAGCCCTTGAGGTACGATGAGTTCTACAACATGGCATTGAAGCAAGAGGCCGCTCAAGTGAGGTGTGATGCTTCCAAGAAGCGAGTCAGAGACACTACTCCTTCTTCCTCTACTCGAGTGGCCAAGCAGCAGAAGTATTGGCGTCCTCCTCCTCCGTTCCGTCAGCCGTATCAATAGAAGAGCAAAGGTGGCAGTGGATCTTCCCACCCACCCAACCCTGGCTTTCAGAACAAGACTTTGTCTCAAGCTCCAAGATCGAGTGCTCCGTATCACCGTCCGCTTTCAGAGGTCACGTGCAACAAGTGCCAACAGAAGGGTCACTATGCCAACAAGTGTCTCAATCAGAGGCGTCTCCCTCCTCCTCCTCCTCCTCCTGTGAGATCGACAAGTACAGCTGTGGTCAAGCATAACCCCAAGTACGCCAAGGTCAATACGGTGAATGCAGCTCAGGCAGAGGATTCATCAGATGTCATCATGGGTAACCTTCCTGTTAACGATATTCCTGCAAGAGTTCTTTTTGACACTGGTGCATCGCATTGTTTCATGTCGAGACCTTTTGCATCTAAGCATGATTTTGTTACTCAAGTGTTGTTGAAACCGTTGGCTATTGTCTCTCCGGCCCGTCAAATGACATCTTGTGTATGCATTCCGGATGTTACAATCACTTGGGTGACTATAAGTTCTTGTCCTCTCCAAATGTTCTTGGTGACTCGGATGTTGATCTTATTCTCGGAATGGATTGGCTTTCTAAGCACAAGGCTCAGCTTGATTGTGCAGCTAGGCAGATTTAATTGACTCATTCGTCTGAGGATGTAATTGTCTTTGCCGCTCGTGACGATACCATCCGTCTGTTTTCTCTCAATGAGAAGGGTGAACTGGATGCTATCTCGCAGATTCCAGTCGTTTCCGAATATCAAGACGTCTTTCCAGAAGAGCTTCCAGGAATGCCTCCACACCGGCCAGTTGAATTCGTCATCGATCTTGAGCCTGGCACGGAACCAGTGTGCAAGCGTCCTTACAAGCTCGGACCTGAAGAGTTGAAGGAGCTGAAGAAACAACTCAATATTCAAGAGAAAATGGGTCTCATCCGGCCTAGTTCTTCTCCGTGGGGTTGTGGTGTTCTTTTTGTGAATAAGAAGGATGGAACGGACCGACTTTGTGTTGATTACCATCCATTGAACAAGAAGACCATCAAGAACAAATATCCACTTCCCAACATCAATGAGCTATTCGAACAACTCAAGGGTGCCCAAGTATTCTCCAAGCTTGATCTTCGTATGGGTTATCATCAGATTCGAATCCGTGAGCAAGATATTCCCAAGATGGCTTTCAGGACAAGCTATGGTTCATATGAATACACTGTCATGTCTTTTGGCCTCGTCAACGCTCCTTTGACTTTCTCTTGCATGATGAACTTCATCTTCAATGCCTACACCAATGACTTCGTTCTGGTCTATCTCGACGACATTCTGGTTTTCTCGAAGAACAAGGAAGATCATGCCAAGCACTTGCATTTGGTGCTCGATAAGCTCAGAGAACACCAGTTCTACGCCAACTTCTCCAAGTGCGAATTTTGGCTCGATGAGGTTCTTTATCTTGGTCATATCATATCTGCTAAGGGCATTGCGATGAATCCTGAGAAGGTGTCTGCAATTGTGAATTGGGAACCTCCTCAGAACGTGAAGCAACTCCGTAGCTTCCTCGGTCTCGCAAGCTATTGCCGAAGATTCATTGAAAACTTTTCTAAGATCGCGAAGCCTCTCTCAAATCTTCTCCAGAAGCACGTCAAGTACGTTTGGTCTCTGGAGTGTGACATTGCTTTCAACACTTTGAAAGAGAAATTGATCACTGCTCCAGTTCTGACTCCGCCTGATGAATCCAAGCCGTACGAGGTCTTTTGTGATGCCTCTCTCCAAGGTCTTGGCGCAGTATTGATGCAAGAGAAGAAAGTTGTTGCTTATACCTCTCGCCAGTTGAAGCCCAATGAGAAGAACTACCCCACTCATGATCTCGAGTTGGCGGCAGTTGTGCATGCTCTTTTGACTTGGAGACATCTCTTATTAGGAAGAAAAGTGGACATTTTCACTGATCACAAGAGTCTTAAGTACATCTTCACTCAGCCTAATCTCAACCTCAGGCAAACTTGATGGGTCGAAATGATTCAAGAGTATAATCCGAGTATCGAGTATACTCCAGGCAAGGCCAATGTGATTGCTGACGCATTGAGCAGGAAGGCTTATTGCAACAGTCTGATTCTCAAGCCTTATCAACCCAAGCTTTGTGAAGATTTCCGCAAACTTAATCTGCAAGTTGTTCCTCAAGGTTTCCTCGCCAACCTTCAAGTCTCTCCTACCTTGGAAGACCAGATTCGCTAAGCTTAGCTTCCTGATGCTATGGTGAAAAAGGTGAAGATTGGGATCGCCAAGAGCCAACCCAAGTACAAGTGCTACCTCCTTGATGACAAGGATACTCTCTTCTTCGAGGATAGTATTGTTGTGCCCAAAGGTGACTGAGGGAGTCCTGGATTAGGGGGTGTTCGGGTAGCCGGACTATACCTTCAACCAGACTCCTGGACTATGAAGATACAAGATTAAAGACTTCGTCCCGTGTCCGGATGGGACTTTCCTTGGCGTGGAAGGCAAGCTTGGCGATGCCGATATTCAAGATCTCCTACCATTGTAACCGACTCTGTGTAACCCTAACCCTATCCGGTGTCTATATAAACCGGAGGGTTGTAGTCCGTAGGCAATCAACTCCATATACAACAATCATACCATAGGCTAGCTTCTAGGGTTTGGCCTCCTTGATCTCGTGGTAGATCTACTCTTGTACTACCTATATCATCAATATTAATCAAGCAGGACGTAGGGTTTTACCTCCATCAAGAGGGCCCGAACCTGGGTAAAACATCGTGTTCCCTACCTCCTGTTACCATCCGGCCTAGACGCACAGTTCGGGACCCACTACCCGAGATCCGCCGGTTTTGACACCGACATTGGTGCTTTCATTGAGAGTTCCTCTGTGTCGTCGCCTTTAGGCCCGATGGCTCCTTTGATCATCAACAACGATGCGGTCCAGGGTGAGACTTTGCTCCCCGGACAGATCTTCGTCTTCGGCGGCTTCGCTCTGCGGGCCAATTCGCTCGGCCACCTGGAGCAGATCGAAAGCTACGCCCCTGGCCATCAAGTCAGGTTTAGAAGCTTAAACTACACGGCTGACATCCGTGGAGACTTGATCTTCGACGGACTCGAGCCACGGCCAAGCGCGCCGCACTATCTCGAGAGGCATGATCTAGCTCTGCCTCTGGACAGTGTCCTGGAGGCCGCACACGCATCGGTTCCGACCCCTAACTCGGAGCCTATTGCGCCAATCGAGGATGAGCGGTTGGACGTCACCTCGGGGGCTGTGATCCCAAAAGCGATCAAGCCGAACGCTAGCCCCGCACTCTACACAACCCGTGACTCCGAGGATCCGGACTCCTCCCTGGACTCCGAACCCCCCGCGCCCCTGCCAATCGAATCCGATTGGGCACCGATAATGGAGTTCACCACTGCAGACATCTTTCAGCGTTCGCCTTTTGGCGACATCCTAAATTCTCTTAAGTCTCTCTCTTTATCAGGAGAGCCCTGCCCGGACTACGGTCAGCGAGGGTGGGATACGGGCGATGAGGAAATTCAAAGCCCACCCACCACCCACTTTGTAGCCATTGTCAACAATCTAACCGACATGCTTGACTTCATCTCCGAAGACATCGACGGCATGGACGATGATGTAGGAGACGAACAGGAACCAGCACCTGTAGGGTGCTGGAAGGCCACCTCGTCATATGAGATATATATGGTGGATACTCCAAAAGATGGAGATGGTGATGGAACAGTGGGGGATGATGCCCCCAAGAAACAGCCAAAGCGCCGGCGTCAGCGGCGCCGATCTAAATCCCGCCAAAGCAAAAACGGTGATTCCGGCACGGGAGATAATACTACCCCAGATAGCACCGAAGAACACCCACCTCAGCAAGATTCGGCACAGGAAGATGGAGAAGCCAGCCCTCATGAGAGAGCGGCACACCGAGAGGTCGAGGATGATAACTATACGCCTCCCTCCGAAGACGAGGCAAGCCCCGATGACGACGAATTCGTCATACCACTAGACCCCGCCGAACAAGAGCATTTTAAACGCAGGCTTTTAGCCACGGCAAGCAGCCTCAAGAAAAAGCAGCAACAGCTTAGAGCTGCCCAAGATTTGCTAGCTGGCAGATGGACTGAAGTCCTTGCGGCCGAAGAGTATGAACTCGAACGCCCCTCCAAGAGTTACCCGAAGCGCAGGCCGCTACCCTGATCAGAGGAGGAAGCACCTACATCACCAGCGCATGACATGGCAGACCGGCCACCTCGCGGCCACGACAGAGAGGCCTCTTGGCCCTCCACCCAAGCCATGCCCCGACGCCGCTCAACTAAGGCATGGGAAAATGCGCCCGACCTGCGAGACATACTGGAGGATAAGGCAAGACAAACAAGATCGATCTACGGATCGCGCAGGCGCCCTACGGCATGTGACAATGATCTTCACTCCGGATACAACAAATCCGGCTGGGCCGAACACAATAGACATCGCTCTTCCGAACTGCGTCGTGATATAGCCCAGTACAGAGGCGCCTCACACCCGCTATGCTTCACGAATGAAGTAATGGATCATAAAATCCTAGAGGGTTTCAAACCCGTAAACATCGAATCATATGATGGCACAACAGATCCGGCGGTATGGATCGAGGATTATCTCCTTCACATCCACATGGCACGCGGCGATGATCTACACGCCATCAAATACCTCCCGCTCAAACTTAAAGGACCGGACCCGCATTGGCTTAACAGCTTACCAGCAGACTCAATCAGTTCTTGGGAGGACCTGGAAGCCGCATTCCTCGACAACTTCTAGGGCACTTACGTGCGACCGCCGGATGCCAACGACTTAAGCCACATAATTCAGCAGCCAGAGGAACCGGCCAGACAATTCTGGACACGACTCCTAACAAAGAAAAACCAGATAGTCGACTGTCCGGACGCAGAGGCCCTAGCAGCCTTCAAGCATAACATCCGCGACGAGTGGCTTGCCCGGCACCTGGGACAGGAAAAGCCGAAATCCATGGCAGCCCTCACGACACTCATGACCCGCTTTTGCGCGGGAGAAGACAGATGGCTAGCTTGCAGTAACAACTTATCAAAGAACCCTGGTAATTCGGATACCAAGGACAAAAGTGGCAGGACACGTCGGAATAAGCAAAAACGCAGCGTTAACAGTGACAGCAATGAAGACACGACAATCAATGCCGGATTCAAAGGCTATAAATCCGGTCAGCGGAAAAAGCCATTCAAAAAGAATACTCAGGGCCCATCCAGTTTGGACCGAATACTCGATCGCTTGTGCCAGATACATGGCACCCCCAAAAGGCCAGCCAATCACACTAACAGGGATTGTTGGGTGTTCAAGCAGGCAGGCAAGTTAAGGGCCGAAAATAGAGACAAGGGGCTGCACAGCGAAGACGAGGAGCCCAAGCCACCGAACAACAATGGACAGAAGGGCTTTCCCCCACAAGTGAGGACGGTGAACATGATATACGCAACCCACATTCCCAAGCGGGAGCGGAAGCATGCGCTACGGGATGTATACGCGATGGAGCCAGTCGCCCCAAAGTTCAACCCATGGTCCTCCTGCCCGATCACTTTTGATCAAAGGGACCATCCCACTAGCATCCGTCATGGTGGCTTCGCCGCATTGGTTCTCGACCCAATCATCGACGGATTTCATCTCACAAGAGTCCTCATGGACGGCGGCAGTAGCCTGAACCTGCTTTATCAGGATACACTGCGGAAAATGGGCATAGATCCCTCAAGGATTAAGCCCACAAGAACGACCTTTAAAGGCGTTATACCAGGTGTAGAAGCCAACTGTACAGGCTCAGTAACACTTGACGTGGTCTTCGGATCCCCGGACAATTTCCAAAGTGAAGAGTTAATCTTCGATATAGTCCCGTTTCACAGTGGCTATCACGCCCTGCTCGGACGAACCGCATTCGCAAAGTTCAATGCGGTGCCGCACTATGCATATCTCAAGCTCAAGATGCCAGGCCCTCGAGGAGTAATTACGGTCGACGGAAACACCGAACGCTCCCTCCGTACGGAGGAGCATACGGTGGCTCTCGCAGCGGAGGTACAAAGTAGCATTCTCAGGCAATTCTCCAGTCCGGCCATTAAAAAGACAGACACTGCCAAGCGCGCCCGGAGTAACCCACAGCAGGACCGCCTGGCACACTCTGAGCAAGCGTAGCAATGCGGCCCCAACCCCAGCTTTCGCGACATAGCGAAACTAGTACCTCGCGTACATAACTACGCCCTTGAAATACCATGAGCACAGGGGAAGGGGCACAATAACGGCACGCCCAAAATACGGCTTAAAACATACTAGGGGCTGCCGGATTCTTTTTTTAATTTTTTCTTACTTTCAGGACTCCATACTGCGGACGACCTGTTCGGCAATTCGACTGCCGCACAAACGATGCAAGATCCAGGGAGGCAGACAAGCCATGCCGCATTATGGAACTCCCAGGTGGTCTCTGTTACGAGCAGTATACCTGTTTTAAATACAATTCCGCGGCCTGCCCCTGGTCCGGACATACTGAATAGTCCAATATCTTTTGCTTTCCGCACTATTTGTATCGTTCGGCTTTGATAAATAGCCTCTCTATAAACAATGCTTAGCTTTTTGTCTATTTTTTGCATTATCCTCTTTTCACATATATGTTTATTAAATGACATGATTGCACCCGTACACCATGGTACGGCAAACACACCAGGGGCTTCAGTACCCCTCATTATGGCGTGAGAAGTCCGTACACTTTCACAAGTGCGGCACCCCGAACTTATAGCACTATATGCATCGGCTCCGAATGATGATTTGGGTCTAAAGTTGGTTTGCCCGGCTCCTATGTTTTGGTGCCTTACGTTCCACTCTATCGGCTGAGGTAGCACTAGGAGAACCACTGCGATTGTGCCCCGGTTCAGCTGGGTTAAGCACCTTAGTGGAGAAAGCTAAAACTGACTGTCATGATGAGGCGAGAGACCGGTCGCTGTTCGAGAGGTTTTTCGAGTCCCTAAAGACTTATGCCGCTTCGAGCGAGGAGCTGGCTTTGTCCGGCCAAGGCGTGGATAGCGCCCCGAACTCGGTCTTCCGAACTAGGGGCTTCGCTGAAATTTAAAATTATAGAGTCCTATGGCTAAGTGAGAGTGTTCAAGCATTATAGTCTGATTGCCTGGTTCGTTGTGCTGAGCGCCTCCCTCGAAGGACCCAACTATGGGAAAAAGAGTGCTCAGGTTTATCTCGAACACCCCAGCACTAGTGGCATGGGGGCAGAAGCCGACGACTGGCCATCTCTCAATTTTTTGATAAACGGCCGCACAGAAAGTAATATTTTAAATTCAATAAGCACTGCTTAGCGCATATGAACAAGTTTTCAGCGCATAGGATAAACACGAGCGAGTTCATTCAAAAATCGCATCCTTGGTACATTCATCCGCCACAAGGTGGGCACCTGCAAGAACATCCTTGTAGTTGTTCTCGGGCTTGCGATGCTCTTTCCCCGGCGGCGGCCCGTCCTTCACAAGCTTCTCACCGTCCAGCTTACCCCAGTGCACCTTTGCACGGGCAAGGGCCCGATGGGCACCTTTGATGCAGACGGAGCGCTTGATGACCTCGAGCCTCGGACATGCCTCCACCAGCCGCCGCAGCAGCCCAAAATAGCTCCCAGGCAGGGCCTCTTCGGGCCACAGCCGAACTATGAAGCCCTTCATGGCCTGTTCGGTCGCCTTGTGGAGCTCGACCAGCTGTTTCAGCTGGTCGCTCAAAGCAAAAGGGTGTCCGGCCTCAGAATACTGAGACTAGAACACCTTCTCTGTCGAGCTGCCCTCTTCAGCTCGGTAGAATGTGGCAGCATCGGATACGCTGCGGGGAAGATCTGCGAATGCCCCTGGAGAGCTCCGGATTTGGGTAAGTAACAAGTAGTTTACTATTATATTTCTGCTTTGCATGAAGAATGCCTTACCCGCTGCTATCTTCCTCATCTCCTCCAACTCTTGGAGGGCCTTTTGGGCTTCGGCCTTGGCAGACTTGGCAGTCTCAAGGGCCGACGCGAGCTCGGATGCTTGCGCCTTTGACTCAAGCTCCAAACTCTCACGTTTATTCATGAGAGCCTGAAGCTCTTGCTGCACCTCGCCGACCTGAGCCCTAAGTCTGTCTTGCTCGGTGCGCTCCACGACCGTTTTCTTTTTGGCCTCAGACAGCGCCTGCTTAAGGTCGCCACTTTGTCGTGGCCCCTACAATAAGCAGTACAATCCTGTTATCTTTTTTGCAATCACGCCTTTCTATAGGCACCTTTTCTGTAAGGTATTTCTTACCTTCTTTCTCCTCGAGCCGCCACTTGGCAAGGCCGAGCTCTTGCTCGGTCTGCTCGAAGTCCTGCTTCAGGACACCCACCTCCGCAGTCAGTGCGGCGGTGGATAGCAGCGAAGCCTGCATACGCATATTGACTCTTTTTTTGTTAGACTCCTGCGAAATTTAATTGATCCTCTATTCGGCTTTTCTTTCTGAACGCCAAACAGAGCATCAGGGGCTACTGTCTATGTGGTAATATTTTTACATATTTTTACTTACCTCGAAGCCTGTTAGAAGGCTAGCGCAAGCTTCAGTCAGTCCGCTCTTGGCGGACTGAACCTTCTGGATCACCGTACTCATAATAGTACGGTGCCCCTCGTCGATGGAGGCGCCGTCAAGCACCTCCAGCAAATTGTCCGGCACCTCCGGTTGGACGGAGGCTGCCAGCTCAGAAGCCTTGCTCCTCTTGGAAGGAGTTCGCCTACCGCAGTCCGGAACTGTAGAAGATTCCGGCGCGGTGTCCGGCACAAAGCCGGACTTGGAGCCCTGGGGGGCCTTATCCGCTTCACTCCTGGAGTTCGGGAGGTTGCCTTGCGGCTCCTCCGGGACCACCTCCTCCTGCCCCGGAGATTGTCGCGACGCCACTTCGGCGTCGTCTGTAGTGCAGGGGAGACAGCGGGCGGAACTGAGTTCGCGTTCGATGAGTCCAGGGAGCCGCCCGACGATTCGTTGAATTCGGCCTGGGGCGGGCTGCATAATTACGTTCAACATTAGGGACAACTATGCAACAAAGGAACATCATGAGTTACTCTGATGTCCGAACTTACGATTTCGCCGGACGCTTGGCCCTGTTTGGCCACTCCTCTTCGCCCTCTTCGGCATCGGGGGAGTAGTCCGGTGGAGGGGTCTTCCTTTTCCTAGACCCCTCGACCTCCCCCGTTGGGGCAGCCTTCCTCTTCTCTCCTCCCTCCGCTGGGGGGGAGAGTTTTCTTCTTCCTCCTCCTCGTTTTCATGGGAGGAGGGCGTCTCGGACTCGTTAGATGACGAGTCCGACACCACCACGTTGCGGGCACTCTTTCGAGTCCCCGTGGTCTTCTTCTTCTTGGCCTTCTTGTCCGGCACCACATAAGGCGCCGGAACCAGCAGCTTCACTAGTAGAGCTGGGGCTGGGCCTTCGGGCACCGGAGTCGGACAGTTGATCGGTCCGGATATCGCTCGCCAAGCCTGTCAAAGGTAAGGGAGTTTAGATCCCGCATAGAGTCAAACTATGAAAAAAGCTCAACATCCTGTAAAAGGTGAAGGTAGCTTACCTCGCTAGCGTGACGCTGCGAGCTATATCCGCGGTCCTCGGAAGCGGATGCGGGAGCCTCGGCGCCCTTGAATAGCACCTTCTAGGCATCTTCGTACGTCGTGTCGAAGAGCCTGCTAAGGGTTTGGTGCTGCGCCGGGTCGAACTCCCACAGATTAAAATCCCGTTGTTGGCACGGGAGGATCCGGCGGACGAGCATAACATGGATTACATTAACAAGCCGGATTGGCTTGTTCACCAGGGACTGGATGCATGTTTGCAATCTGGTCACCTCTTTTTTGTCACCCCAGGACAGGCCCGTCTCTTTCCAGGACATAAGCCGCATGGGGGGTCCGGATCGGAACTCGGGGGCTGCGGTCCATTTCGGATCGCGTGGCTCGGTGATGTAAAACCACCCGGATTGCCACCCCTTTAGGGTCTCCACAAAACAACCCTCAAACCATAGGACGTTGGCCATCTTGCCCGCCATGGCGCCTCCGCACTCCGCCTGGCTGCCGTGCACCACCTTGGGCTTGACGTTGAAGGTCTTGAGCCAGAGGCCGAAATGAGGGCGGGCGCGGAGGAAAGCCTCACACACGACGATAAACGTCGAGATGTTGAGGATGAAGTTCGAGTCCAGATTGTGGAAATCCAGGCCGTAGTAGAACATGAGCCCCCGGACAAATGGGTGGAGTGGAAAACCCAGTCCGCGGAGGAAGTGGGGAAGAAATACTACCCTCTCATGGGGCCTTGGGGTGGGGAGAAGCTGCCCCTTTTCGGGAAGCCGGTGCGCGATGTCCTTGGACAGGTATCCGGCCTTCCTTAGCTTCTTGACTTGGCCCTCCATAGCGGAGGAGACCATCCACTTGCCTCCCGCTCCGGACATTGCTGGAGAAGGTTGAGGTGGGAAGTGCGGGCTTGGGCGCTGGAGCTCGAGTGCGCAGGACATGGATAGGCAAAGGAGGAAGAAGGCGTAGGTAAAAAGGTGGATCCTTATCCCCTTATATGGGCGGATGCGATTGTGCGTCCCCACCAGCCTAGTAAAACTCGCTTGCCTTCCAAGCACCGTGATAAATGGCGCGGTTGGGTTACCCATGCCCGTATTGATGAGAATCCCGTAAAGGGGGTACACGATCTCTGCTTTGACAAGACGTGCCAAGGAAACCGCCTCGCAAAACATGCTGAGGTGGAAAAGTAAAAATGATTCGAGTAAAGGACTTGGCCGTAGTGTGATGACACATTGCAGAATATGTCAGCAGTTTTGATTTGTGTTAATATTATTCTCTCTATGGCGATATGTGGAATCTTATTTTGCAGAGCCGGACATTACTCTTGGTGTTTACAATCTTCTATGAAGGACTTGGAGGAGGAACCCGCCTTGCAATGCCGAAGACAATTTGCGTGCCGGACTCGTCGTCATTGAAGCCTGGTTCAGGGGCTACTGAGGGAGTCCTGGATTAGGGGGTGTTCGGGTAGCCGGACTATACCTTCAGCCGGACTCCTGGACTATGAAGATACAAGATTAAAGACTTCGTCCCGTGTCCGGATGGGACTTTCCTTAGCATGGAAGGCAAGTTTGGCGATGCGGATATTCAAGATCTCCTACCATTGTAACCGACTCTGTGTAACCCTAACCCTATCTGGTGTCTATATAAACCAGAGGGTTGTAGTCCATAGGCAATCAACTCCATATACAACAATCATACCATAGGCTAGCTTCTAGGGTTTAGCCTCCTTGATCTCGTGGTAGATCTACTCTTGTACTACCTATATCATAAATATTAATCAAGCAGGACGTAGGGTTTTACCTCCATCAAGAGGGCCCGAACCTGGGTAAAACATCGTGTTCCCTGCCTCCTGTTACCATCCGGCCTAGACGCACAGTTCGGGACCCACTACCCGAGATCCGCCGATTTTGACACCGACAGTGACCTCGTAAAGTGATCATGAACGAGGCTCACAATTCTCTCCTCTCTATCCACCCTGGGAGCACGAAGATGTATCAGGACCTCAAGCAGGCTTATTGGTGGACTCGAATGAAGCGTGAGATTGCTCAATTTGTGAATGAGTGTGATGTCTGCAGAAGAGTGAAGGCAGAACACCAAAGGCCAGCTAGTCTCCTCCAACCTCTTGCCATTCCAGAATGGAAGTTTGACCACATTGAAATGGACTTCGTGACTGGGTTTCCAAAGTCCAAACGTGGCAATGATGCTATATTCGTTGTCATCGACAAACTCACTAAAGCGGCTCACTTTCTGCCTATCAAAGAGTCAATCACTGCAGCTCAATTGGCGAAACTCTATACCTCTCGGATTGTCTCTCTGCACGGTATTCCACAAGTGATCTCTTCAGACCGTGGCAGCATCTTTACCTCCAAGTTTTGGGATTCTTTTCAGAAGGCCATGGGCACCAATATCCGCTTCAGCACAGCTTTCCATCCTCAAACTAGCGGTCAAGTCGAGCGTGTCAATTAGATTCTTGAAGATATGCTCAGGGCTTGTGTGATCTCCTTTGGCATGAAGTGGGAGGATTGTCTTCCATATGCTGAATTCTCCTATAACAACAGTTTTCAAGCAAGTTCGGGCAAGGCCCCATTTGAAATTCTGTATGGTAGGAAGTGCCGTACCCCTCTGAACTGGTCCGAAACCGGTGAACGTCAGCTTTTGGGTAATGACTTAATCACATAGGCAGAGGAAATGTGCAAAGTCATTCGAGATAACCTCAAAGCAGCCCAATCCCGCCAGAAGAGCTCCTATGATAGTAAGCACCGTGATTTGGCTTTTGAGATCGTAGATCATGTTTACCTCCGCGTCTCTCCAATGAAAGGTACTCGTCGCTTCGGTATCAAAAGAAAGCTTGCCCCTAGATATGTGGGACCTTTCAAGATTGTCAGCAAGAGAGGCGATCTCGCCTATCAACTCGAGCTTCCTTCAAACTTTGCAAATGTTCATGACTTGTTCCATGTCTCTCAGCTCCGAAAGTGCTTCAAGACTCCTGAACGCATTGTCAACTTCGAGGACATTGAGCTCCAAGAAGATCTCTCTTATCGTGAGCACCCAGTTGCTATTCTTGAAGAGACTAAACGCAAGACTCGCAAAAAGTCAATCAAATTCCTCAAAGTCAAGTGGTCACACCATTCCGACCGTGAAGCTACCTAGGAACGCGAGGATCACCTCCGTTCTGAGTACCCGGCGTTCTTTCAGTCCTAGATCTCGGGACGAGATCCTTTCGTAGTGGTGGAGTGTTGTAACACCTCGGATGTGTTTTACCCAATATGTACTCCAACTCTTTCCCTTTCCGGCGTTAAGTTATTTTATTTTCTCGGGTTCAGGTTTTTGTCTCCGTGTGTTGTTGTCATTGTCATGCGTCTCATATCATGTCATCATGTGCATTGCATTTGCATACGTGTTCATCTCATGCATTTGAGCATTTTCCCCGTTGTCTGTTTTGCATTCCGGCGCTTCGTTCTCCTCTGGTGGTCATTTCTACCTTTCGTTCGTGTGTGGGGATTAAACATTTCCGGATTGGACCGAGACTTGCCAAGCGGCCTTGGTTTACTACCGGTAGACCGCCTGTCAAGTTTCGTACCATTTGGACTTCGTTTGATTCTCCAACGGTTAACCGAGGGACCGAAAAGGCCTCGTGTGTGTTGCAGCCCAACACCCCTCCAAGTTGGCCCAAAACCCACCAAAACCCTCTCCATCATCTAGAGCGTTCGATCACGATCGCGTGGCCGAAAACCGCACCTCATTTGGACTCTCCTAGCTCCTCCTATGCCTATATTTAGCCCCTTCCCGAAAATCCCGGATCTCCTCTACCCCAAAACCCTAGCCCCGCTCCATCCGCGTGCCGGACACGTCCGGTCCGCACCGGACGTCCCGTTTCGCCGCCCCTCAGCCACTGGCGAGCCGCCACGTGGCCTCGTCCCCGCCGCCGCCGCGAAGGCCTGCCGGCCCGAAGCCGGCCCTCTCCCCGCGCCAGCCGGGCCAAAGGATGCGCGCCGCCCGTGCCTTCCTTCTTCGCCGCGCCGCCCACCTCCTGCTCGCCGGCGCCGACTGCTGTCGCCCTGCTCCGCCAAGCTCCTCACCGGACGCCGCCCGCCGCTGCAGATCCTCGCCGCCCGCGCCACCACGTCGCCTCGTCGCCGGGAGCAATTCTGGCGAGCTCCGCCGACCTCCTCCACCGCCTTGGCTCCCTACTCCTTCCTCCGGCCACCTCGGCTTCTTCTCCGGCAAACAGCTCCGGCGACCTCGAGAGACGTGCCAGATCTGAGATCTAAACTCGTGGTTGACTTTTTGTCCTGAAACCCTAGTTCATATGCTCCTGTTCATAGCATCATAACTTTTCATCCGTAGCTCCGTTTTGGGCACATAGCATATCGAAATGGTCGTCTCAGAGAGTACATCATTTCATCTCATTGCATAATTTTCATTTGAGTTCATCTTGATGCCCGAAATTCTGTTGGAAGAGTGCAACTTGAGATAATTGTCAGATCTGCTGCTCCATTTAGCTATTTGTCATTTTTGCCATGATTATTGTGTGCATGATATGCCCCTGAGCTCTACATATGTTTTGTTAAGGGTTTTGCCATCTTTCCAGAGCTGCAACCCATGTATTTTTTTGATGTGTGTGGTGACTAGCACAAGCTTGCAAAGTGAGGCACTTGGTAATGCTGATTTCAGGGACTTAGCATTTCCACTAAGTCCTTAAGCTGTTTACCTCAATATGCCATATGTTCATGTTGTTTCCTAGTGATCTGTGCCTCTTTTAAGGATGATCAGTAAGGATGTTTTGTTAATCTTGTAGTGCTCTATCCATCCATGTCTTTGTTTGCAATTATAGAGCACCCTAGCTTGAGTCAATCGAGCTCTACTTTTGCTATTTCATGAATCTGGGCAGATTGTCCACTTGTTAGCAACTTTGCCGAGGATGTTGTAGTTGATCCGTGCATGCTATGGTATTGTTCTTGCCATGTCTAGCTTGCATTTTGTGTATTCTTAATGCGTGTATGCTTAGAGTATTATGACATGCTCTGTAGTGAGTGCATCGAGCTCGTAAACATGCCTACTTGATATCTGTTTCAGCATGCTCCAGTTTTCACTAAGTCTGTGATCTGATTATGTTTTTGCCATGTTCACATGCTTGCAATTGTATTTTATGATCCCTTTTGGCTCAAGGTCACTAAGGGACTTTTGTCACGCTCTTTGAGTAGCTCCATGCCATGCTTTACTTTGCCATGTTCAGGTCCTGTAGCATATAGTCTGAAATCTGTTTGTCAGATGCATTTTTGCCATGCTTGTTTGAACCTGTTAATGGATGAATTGGCCGTAGCTCAGTGCTAGACTTTTGTTAAGCATCATGAGTGCATCCCTGCCATGTATTTTGTTGCCATGTTTGGGTGCTGTAGCATGTTCATCTTGTTGCATTTAGATGGCTACTTGCTGTAAATCGCTGACCGGTGTCATATTTGAATAGCTTGCCATTTCCAATCCGTAACTCCGATTCCGGCGTTCTTTATATCGTTTTCAAGCGATTTCATCTCATCTTTCCAGTTGCACACTTGGATTTCCAACTTGAGGCCAGGTTCATGCATTCCTTGTCCCATCTTGCATATGCATCCCGCATCGCATCCCGCATAGCATATCATCTTTGCATCATATTGTTGGAGCCTTGCACGTGGTTGATTGTGTACCGTTTGCTTGTTTGTCTTGTTTGGGTAGAGCCGGGAGACGAGTTCGCTAACGAGGAGCCTGTTGAGTTTGCTTTCGAGGATCCAGTCAACTCTGACAACTGTGCAGGCAAGATGATCATACCCTCGAAATCACTACTATCTTTGCTTTGCTAGATGCTCGCTCTTTTGCTATGCCAATGCTACGATGCCTACCACTTGCTGTCAAGCCTCCCAAATTGCAATGTCAAACCTCTAACCCACCATTTCCTAGCAAACCGTTGATTGGCTATGTTATCGCTTTGCTCAGCCCCTCTTATAGCGTTGCTAGTTGCAGGTGAAGATTGGAGACCGTTCCTTGTTGGAACATTATTTACTTGTTGGGATATCATTATATTGCCATGTCATCTTAATGCATCTATATACTTGGTAAAGGGTGGAAGGCTCGGCCTCTCGCCTAGTGTTTTGTTCCACTCTTGCCACCCTAGTTTTCGTCATATCGGTGTTATGTTCCCGGATTTTGCGTTCCTTACGCGGTTGGGTTATAGTGGGAACCCCTTGATAGTTTTCATTGATTAAAGCTTTTCCAGCAATGCCCAACCTTGGTTTTACCATTTGCCACCTAGCCTCTTTTTCCCTTGGGTTTCCGGAGCCCGAGGGTCATCTTATTTAACCCCCCCCCCCCGGGCCAGTGCTCCTCTGAGTGTTGGTCCAACCTAGAGCCCCTTGCAGCGCCACCTCGGGGAAACTCGAGGGCTGGTTTTAGTTGTACAGATTGCTTATCCGATTGTGCCCTGAGAATGAGATATGTGCAGCTCCTATCGGGATTTGTCGGCACATTCGGGCGGTGTTGCTGGATTTGTTTTAACCTGTCGAAGTGTCTTGAAGAACCGAGGTACCGAGTCTGATCGGAACGTCTCGGGAGGAGGTCTATTCCTTCATTGACCGTGAGAGCTTGTCATGGCTAAGTTGGGACTCCCCTGCAGGGATTTGAACCTTCGAAAGCCGTGCCCGCGGTTATGGGCAGATGGGAATTTGTTAATGTCCGGTTGTAGATAACTTGAACCTTAACTTAATTAAAATGAATCAACTGTCTGAGTTACCGTGATGGCCTCTTCTCGGCGGAGTCCGGGAAGTGAACACGGTGTTGGAGTAATGTTTGCGCAGGTTGTTCTCTAGTTTCTCGCTCGCGCTTTGCCTCCTCTTCTCGCTCTCTTTTGCGAACAGGTTAGCCACCATATATGCTAGTCGCTTGCTGCAGCTCCACATATTTACCTTGCCTTTCCTATTAAGCTTAAGTAGTTTTGATCGCGAGGGTGCGAGATTGCTGAGTCCCTGTGGCTCACAGATTACTATTAAACCAGATGCAGGGCCTGATGATTCCGCTCCAGGTGACGCGCTTGAGCTCAAGTGGGAGTTCGACGAGGACTCTCAATGATACTACGTGTCTTTCCCTGATGATCAGTAGTGGTGCCCAGTTGGGGGTGATCGGGACCGTGTCGCATGTTGGGTTATCTTTTATTTTTGCGCCGTTGTCGGGCCATGAGTGTTTGGATGATGTAATGTTATTTATGCACTTTGATTGACGTGGCGAGTGTAAGCCAACTATGTTTCTCCCCTTTTATTATCTATATTACATGGGATGTTGTGACGATTGCCTAACTTGCGACATTGCTTTCAATGCGGTTATGCCTCTAAGTCGTGCCTCGACACGTGGGAGCTATAGCCGCATCGAGGGTGTTACAAGTACATAGATGAAATAATCAAAGTGTTTGTACAAAAAGAAATATACATAACATACCTCATTGGTTGACCAACGGTGTATACGGCAAAGGTGTTAATACCAATCCAGAATGTTGATAACCCCATCTCTGTAATACCTATCTATATATTAAACCGGACCGGGATAACTACCGGGTTTTCTTTATAACACTGGTGATTTAGTTAAACCAGACCGGGTCAATAAACACCGGTTTATAACTGATCATCTGCCAACAACTTGTATTTGAAAAGCAAGCCGGGTCAAGGACACCGGTTTATCAAAAAAGACTAATGAACTTCAACAAATAAAAATCAAAAAAGGAAAATATACAAGGCTCTTTACGAGCTGCCAGGCTCCAAATCGAGGCTTTTCATGGGCTGTCAGGCCTCTGAGTTAAACCATTTAACAAAGCCTTTTAAGATGGGCCTCCAATTAACCAATCATCATTTTAACTTTGACAAGCTCAGGGTCTATAAAAGATTGACATGTCAAACATTCAATGGGTCATACCAGGATTACCTGGACAGGAGTGGCTTACTTGATGAAGGCATGTTAACCCGGGGTTTTAGGTGAATACACCAGGCTTCCAAGCCCTGGCTTGATAGCCAATTATAAGGGTCCTTTCAAACTCTTTGTTGCTTTGCAAAAAGAGCCCCCAAGTAACTTTGTGAGCTGTGCTCAATGTGTGCCCATGTTTGAGTCTGTGCTTTGTGCAACACTCTCTTTGGCTCCACATATTTTTCTTTTGTGGCCTAAATGCCTATCAAGAGGTGTAGCTATGGTGTGATAGCAACCAAGCCCCCTAGTGATATCCCTTCGTGGTTTCAAAACCGATCAAGAGGTGTAGCTGTAGTTCAAATATGACCAAGCCCCCTAGTGATTTTCTTTATATCCGTGCAACTGCTAAGACCGGATTAATAAAAACTCCGCTTTGTCAGCAAACTCGTATAATATACACAAGATGTAAAAAGAACAGATACCCCGCTTATAACGGAGGCTCCGATTTATTATATAATATATATATTGTCATAAATATGTATAAATGAAGAGCCTATGGCTTCAAGTATAGTAAGGCCGAAGGAGAGCTATGTTCCATGACCGCTTGGTCTCCTCCTCCGATTGACATGAGTCTTTATGCTCTCGAACATTAATGAGGTAGTAAGACCCGTTCTGCAGATTTTTTCTGACCACAAAGGGTCCTTCCCAAGGTGGGGATAATTTGTGCATACCAGTCTGATCCTGGATGAGCTCGAGCACCAAATGGCCTTCTTGAAAGGTTCTAGTTTTAACCCGGCGGCTATGATAACTTCGGAGATCTTGTTGATAAATCACCGATCGTGCTGCTGCCAGATCACGCTCTTCATCCAACAGGTCCAGAGAATCTTGACGTGCCTTCTCATTATCAGCTTCAACATAAGCCGTCACACGGGGCGAGTCGTGACGGATGTCACTAGGAAGAACTGCCTCCGCTCTATAGACTATGAAGAAAGGCGTGTAACCCGTAGATCTATTGGGTGTAGTGTTGATGCTCCATAACACAGAAGGTAGCTCCTCAACCCAACAACCCGGCGTCCGCTTTAAGGGAACCATAAGCCTAAGTTTGATACCCCGTAGAATTTCCTAATTTGCCCTCTCTGCTTGACCATTAGACTGGGGGTGAGCCACTGATGCTAGATCAAGCCGGATGTGCTCACGTTGACAAAATTCTTCCATCTCCCCTTTTGACAGGTTAGTACCATTATCAGTTATAATGCTGTGTGGAAAGCCAAACTGGAATATCACCTTTTTGATGAATTGAACTCTCGTGGCTGCATCACACTTGCTGACTATCTCTGCCTCCACCCATTTGGTGAATTTATCAACTGCTACTAACAGATGGGTCTTTTTGTCCTTGGATCGCTTGAAGGGTCCAACCATATCAAGCCCCCAAGTCGCAAATAGCCACGTAATTGGAATCATCCTCAACTCTTGAGCCGGAATGTGCGCACGGCGGGCGAATTTTTGACACCCATCACATCTCTTGACTAAGTCTTCCGCATCAGCATGTGCCGTCAACCAGTAAAAACCGGGGCAAAAAGCTTTAGCAACCAGAGACTTTGAACCGGTGTGGTGACCGCAGTCCCCTTCATGGATTTCCCGCAAAATCTCACAACCCTCTTGAGGAGAAACACAACGCTGAATTGCTCCTGAAACATTGTAATGATGCAACTCCCCGTTGAGTATGGTCATGGACTTGGAACGTCGGATTATCTGTCGGGCCAACGTTTCATCGTCTGGTAACTCGCCCCGGTTCATGTAAGCCAGATATGGGATTGTCCAATCCGGTATGGCATGTAAAGCTGCCACCAACTGAGCCTCCGGGTCAGGAATAGCCAAATCTTCTTCGGTTGGCACCTTGACTGATGGATTATGCAACACATCAAGAAAGAGATTTGGCGGGACCGGTTTACGTTGGGAACCAAGACGACTTAAAGCGTCCGTCGCTTCATTCTTCCGCCGGTCTATATGGTCCACCTGATAACCCTTAAAGTGACCAACCATTGCATCCACCTCTCGCCGATATGCAACCATGAGTGGGTCCTTAGAATCCCAAGTGCCAGACACCTGCTGAGCCACTATATCTGAATCGCCGAAGAACTTAACCCGGCTTAAATTCATCTCCTTAGCCATCCGAAGACCATGGAGCAAAGCCTCATACTCAACTGCATTGTTAGTATAAGGGAACAATAAACGGAGGACATAACAAAACTTGTCACCTCGTGGGGAAGTTAGTATGACTCCAGCCCCCGAGCCCTCCAACTGTCTGGACCCATCAAAATGAATAGTCCAATATGTATTATCTGGTTTCTCTTCAGGTGCCTGTAACTCCGTCCAATCATTGATGAAGTCCATGAGTGCCTGGGATTTGATCGCTGTGCGGGGTATATATTTGAGCCCATGAGGTCCAAGCTGGATAGCCCACTTGGCAATCCGGCCAGTTGCTTCTCTGTTTTGAATGATATCGCCCAGAGGAGATGAACTGACCACTGTGATGGGATGGCCCTGAAAATAATGTTTAAGCTTCCGGCTTGCCATAAACACTCCATACACCAGCTTCTGCCAATGCGGATACCTCTGCTTTGACTCAATGAGCACCTCGCTGATATAATAAACCAGCCATCGAACCGGATATTCCTTGCCAAGCTCCTTGCGCTCTACCACAATGGCTACGCTAACAGCCCGAGCATTAGAAGCCACATATAGTAATAGCGGCTCTTTATCGATCGGCACTGCAAGCACGGGCGGTTCAGCTAGCTGCCTCTTCAGATCCTCAAACGCTTTATCAGTTGCCTCGCTCCAAACAAAGTTATCTGTTTTCTTGAGCATCTGATATAAAGGGATGGCCTTCTCTCCAAGGTGACTGATAAACCGGCTTATGGCTGTAATCCGGCCGGCCAGATGTTGAACATCGTTGATACACGCCGGTTTAGCCAAGGATGTAATTGCTGCAATCTTTTCCGGATTAGCCTCAATGCCTCTGTTTGACACCAGAAAACCCAAGAGCTTGCCTTCCGGGACACCAAAGACACACTTCTCCGGATTGAGCATCATCTTGTAAACCCAGAGATTGTCAAAGGTTTCTCTCAAATCATCTATCAATGTCTCCTTTCTGGACTTTACCACAATATCATCCACATATGCATGAACATTTCACCCAATTTGCTTATGAAGGCAATTCTGAACACATCGCTGGTAAGTTGCCTAGGCACTCTTGGGTCCAAAAGGCATGGAAACATAGCAGAAGGCTCCAAAGGGAGTTATGAAAGTTGTCGTCTCCTGATCCTTAACTGCCATCTTTATCTGATGATAACCAGAATACGCATCTAGAAAACACAAACGGTCACAACCTGCCGTCGCATCAATTATCTGATCAATGTGAGGGAGAGCAAAGGGGTCTGTAGGGCAAGCTTTATTTAAATCTGTGTAATCCACACATATACGCCAAGTGCCATTTTTCTTAAGAACCAGCACCGGATTAGCTAACCACTCTGGATGAAAGACCTCTACAATAAACCCTGTAGCCAACAGACGGGCTACCTCTTCACCAATAGTCTTACGCCTTTCTTCATTGAAGCAGCGGAGAAATTGCCGGACCGGTTTAAACTTAAGATCAATGTTGAGTGTGTGCTCAGCGAGTTCCCTCGGTACACCTGGCATGTCAGAAGCTTTCCATGCAAAGATGTCCCGATTCTCACGGATGAACTCGATGAGTGCGCTTTCCTATTTGGGATCCAGGTTAGCGTTGATGCTGAACTGTTGGGATGAATCGCCAGGAACAAAGTCAACCATCTTAGTATCGGTGGCCGATTTAAACTTCAATGTCGGATGGTGTTCCGTAGTTGGCTTTTTTCAAAGAAGTCATATCTGCCGGATCAACTTGCTCCTTATAGAATTTCAGCTCCTCCGTGGCACAAACCGACTCAGCATAAGCCGCATCACCTTCCTCACATTCCAAAGCGATATTTGTGCTTCCATGTACTGTGATAGTCCCCTTATGACCTGGCATTTTAAGCTGTAAATAAACATAACATGGCCTTGCCATGAATTTAGCATAATTTGGCCGCCCAAACAAGGCGTGGTACGGACTTTTGTTTTTTACCACCTCAAACGTCAATGTTTCTGACCTTGAATCATAATCATCTCCAAGCCACCTCTAAGGCTATCTTGCCAACAGGATATGCAGACTTACCAGACACCACGCCATGAAAAACGGTATTTGACGGTTTAAGATTCTTATCTGTCAACCCCATATGGCGGAATGTGTCATAATATAGAATGTTGATACTGCTTCCGCCATCCATGAGAACTTTAGTAAACTTGTATCCCCCGACTTGCGGGGCTACCACCAGGGCCAAGTGACCCGGATTATCAACCCGGGGTGGGTGATCCTTTCTACTCCATAAAATGGGTTGCTCAGACCAGTGCAAATACTGAGGCACTGCTGGTTCGACAGATTTTACCGCCCTTTTGTGAAGCTTCTGATCACGCTTACACAAACTAGTAGTGAAAACATGATATTGCCCGCTATTAAGCTGCTTGGGATTGATCTGGTAACCTGACTGCTGCTGTTGCTACTGATTCCCCTGACGGTTGTAACCTCCCTGGTTGCCTTGGTGCCCTTGATTGATGTGTTCAGTTTGGTTGCCTTGGAACCCTAAACCGGAACCACCACCTCCGTAACCCGGCCCGTGGAAACCGCCTCCTGACCCGCCGGGCGGGCCGTTATCATACTGGAACATATTGGAATTCTTGAAATCCCGCATGATATAACAGTCCTTCCAAAGATGCGATGTTGGCTTCTCCTTTGATCCATGCTTTGGATAGGGCTGATTTAACAGGCGCTCCAAATTGGGGCCTGAACCTCCACCCCTCTGGGGCTGCTTTCCCTTATGGCGCTGGCCATTCTCCTGAGCATTGGTATTAGCAATAAAGTCCAAGCTGCTGTCGGCCTTGCGCTTACTATTGTTCCCATGGCCTGCCGGATTATGCTGCTGACCCTTGGCGTTGCCGTTCTTTTTCCCTTTCCCCGGTTTGTCCTCCTCTGAATCTGGGTCCTTGGTATTATCTGAATCAGCGTACTTAACCAAAGCGGCCATGAGCGTTGACATATCATAACAGTGGCGTTAAAGCCTTCCTAATTTCTGTTTGAGCGGTAAGAAACGACAATTGCCCTCTAATGTTAACACTGCGGTGTCTGTATTGATACGATCTGATGAGTGCAAAATTGCTGAGACCTGTTTGACCCAATGGGTCGTGGACTCCCCTTCCTCTTGGACACAAGCGGCCAGATCCACGATTGACATTGGCTGCTTACAAGTATCTTTGAAGTTCTGGGTAAACCGGTGCTTCAATTCAGCCCATGATCTGACAGAGTTAGTTGGTAAGCTCTTCAACCAAGTACAAGCTGTTCCTTCCAACATCATGGTGAAATATTTAGCACACACTACCTCATCCACATCTAACATCTCCATTGCCATCTCATAGCTTTCCACCCACGCCTCTGGTTGCAAATCGGCGGTGTAATTTGGTACCTTACGAGGTCCCTTGAAGTCCTTGGGTAGTCTCACATTACGCAGAGCGGGGGTGAGACACGGCACCAAAAGGAACTGAAGACCACACCTGGCTCTACTGAAGCGGTAGGGTGAACCGGGAGTATGTTGTCATGCCCCGTGTCGAGCTGCTAACTCGGCCTCCCGACGTGCGCGGCCGTGGTCCACAACATCCTGCGCATTAGCACCTCCCCTGCCGGGTTGTTTCCTCGGGTGAATTTCGGCGACGTGCACTGCTGGACACAGCCGGTTCATCCTCCACGTGTCTTATATAGCTCCAGCTTGGACAGGGAGTGGAATGAATCCTCTCACGACTGTGCGAATATGCCTGCTGCTGATTTAGCGATGTTTGAAGGAGATCCCTAGCCCGACGTGCTTCAACCGCAAATGGTGACTCGCCGTCGCGAACTGGTGAAGCGGCAGCCACAATATTGTCCAACGGGTTGGAATAATGCCCGGGAGGTGTTGGTACATACTGTGGCACAACGTTGTTCTGGCGAGGCGGGTCCATCGTGCGCGGTTGAACCGGCGCTCCTGTTCCCGATGCCTCCGCCCGGTTTAATATGGGTTGGTTACCAGCTCCTGCTCCAGGTGTGTTGAAGAGATTCTGTGGATCATAAACTGATGGGAGACGCGATCGTTACCTTCTTTTCATGACTTCCTTTGAAGCATTCTGATCCAGCCTAATCCGGTAGGCCTGTGCTTCCAATTCAGCCCATTCTGTAGCCATCCTGGTGTTCTCTGTCACCAGGTCTGCTTTAGCCTGAGCTATCTGATCTTTCACCTATGCAATCTCCGCATTGCACTGATCCCTGGTCGCTGCATCCACCTCTGCGGCCATCATTGTTGTGAAAGCGTCGAACAAATCGGACTAGACTTGGGCTGGAGGCGGCGCAGAGCTTCCTGCCCCTATCGGTGTGGCTGTTGTTGAACCGGAGAGTATTGCTGTGGCGGCCGATGAATGAGGCACTGATTGTGTGCCGGCCATGAAGATGGCGGCCCGGTTTGGCAGATTAGGGGAATCTGAAATACTGTTGCCTTCGGATCCTCCATCAATCCGGCCGTCCTGTAATTGGTAAAGCGATTCGGTCTCTCCAGAAGACTCGTCATCAGAACAGACCACGGTCTCTCCATCGGACACCGGCCCGTCCTTGTATCTCTCTCCATGGATGACACCTATGAAAACATGCTTTGGCATGGGCTGAACCGGCGAAGAACTTGCACGTCGAGCCGTTTCGATGATGTCGGTGCAGATGTCCGGCTCAGGGGCCGGTTCGCTAATCTTGCCAATGAAGACATGAATCCCACCGAAGGGGACCCGGTATCCGTACTCGATTGAATCGGCCTCGGGACCCCATCCTGCATTGTCGATGTATAGCTTGTCGCAACGAATCTTCGTCATCCGGCCACAGCGTATCCCTTAAGTCCATCAAAGTTACCCTTCGAGAACTCAAAACCATCGTGCGATAGCCCCACGGTGGGTGCCAACTGTCGTGGGTTTGTCATGGCAGATGTCCTTGTGAAAGGACTTAGTCGTGGAGCCATCGCTACGGGTTAGCTCAAAGGGGTTAAACCGGACAAGGGGACACGGGGAGTTCTATACTAGTTCGGCCCCTTCAAGGAAGGTAAAAGCCTACTCTAGTTGTGATTGGTATTTCTAGGGTTTCGAAGGCCAGGGAGCGAATCCGCTTTGTCTGGCCCTCGAGTTGTTGTCTATCCACAAACCGCTGTCGGGCCGTCCCTTTATATACATAGGTTGACGCCCGCCGGGCTACAGAGTCCCGAAGCCGGATCATAAACGTGTCCGGTTTGATCTCTATCCTTCCTATCTTACAATACAAGTTACATGACTAGGTCGGTTTACATTTACAGGCTTTAACCCGCCTTTGGGCCTTGGGCCTTCGTAAAGCGCCATCATCCTTGCATCTTCATGGGCTTCTAATCTTCAAGGAGTTAACCCGGCTACACCTGGCCGGTTTTCATCCAGTAGTAATATCCCCAATAGTGACCGAAGTTTGTTCGGACTCCCAGATGAGATCATGGACATGATAAGGAGTCTCGAAGTGGTCGAGAGGTAAAGATTGATATATTAGAAGATTATATATGGACACCGGAATGGTTCTGATAAGGTTCAGGGATTTTTCGGAGTACCGAGAGGCTACCGGAACCCCCCAGGTAAGTTAATGGGCCTATTGAGCCATAGTGGAGAGAGGGAGGCTGCCACCGGAGGTGGCGCCGCCCCCGCCCCCCTCCCCCCCAATCCCAAACCGAGTTGGACAAGGGTGGGGGCGTGGCCCCCCTTTCCTTCTCCCTCTCCCCCCTTTCCCCTTTCCCCTCTCCGTTGGATGGAAGGGGGGCGAATCCTACTTGGACTGGGAGTCCAAGTAGGACTCCCCCCCTTGGCGCGCCCCCCTTGGGCCGGCCTCCTCCTC